>NW_007735144.1:13502-15646 GCF_000696425.1 Galeopterus variegatus | reverse complement strand
CCTAAGTGAAAAGTAAATTCATGCAGAAAACCTTTAATAATAGCATTTAATTCCATATGAAATTTATTTAGGGAATAAACCAATTTAGATTTATGTGAACAAAGTTTAGCTCATGAGATTAATAGTCTGCAATAAATTGCCTAAATTTTTTTTTGGTGCCACACGTAAGGAATATAATCAGTACTAAAATTATTAAAATATGTTTTAAGTTTTTTCCATGTCTTATTAAAGTATTAAATTCTCTGCATCTTATTATTAAAATATTTCATAATAAAATGTAAAAATAGTAGATTATAGTCTTATCAAATTATTAAGGGCCTTCATTTCTCTTTAGTAATATATAAATAATATTTATTTAACTTTTCCAAATGCCGTCTAAGCTAATATAGTTTCTTGTAAACATATGCTGCTCAAAAAATAAGTAATGAAAACCTATGTAATATTTATAATGTTTACACATAGCTAAAAATCTGTAGAATACATCAAGCTTTAATTATAACATGAGGCTGGATATAGAAAACTTTTTCACCATTAAATAATGAAACATAAAGTATATATTTAAATTTTCTAAAATATTGTTTAAATTTTAATTTTTGCATATTAAAGAATAATGTTTAATACTATTTTATAAATCAAAATCCAAAAATGTTTCACCCATCCATTCCTTCAACAAATGTTTACAAAGTACCTGCTGTGGGTGTTGGCGATATAGACATGTAGCGATCCATTTTATATCACCAAGTTGCCTAGGTTCTCATGGGGAGACAGGCAGGTCTACTTGAAATGTGAAGATAATCACTATGGTGACATAATACAAAATGTATGGCAGAAACAAGTGCATTCTACAGTTCCCTGGGAGTCAGGGAAGGCTTCCTAATGTGGGAGGTAGTGTTTTAACTTTAAATTCAAGATGAGGATTAGCAAGAATTTCTCAGGCAGACTAAGAAAGGAAAACCATTCTATTTGGAAGGACTGGACTGTGCAAAATCATGGAGGATTGAGGGACTTTTAAACTCAAGAGGATAATGTGTTGGTACGTGCCAGAGCTCTGAAGAGAAAAGGTGAAAGAGCTGGTACAGGAGAAAGGAAAGGAAACCAGATACTAAAATTTATACCTAGTGCTTTTTTTTGAGTTCCTCCAGCAATAGTACTTAAGCAAAAATGGAAGTGCAATTAGTTTATTTTATAGGAAACCCACAAAAAACTCTTAAGAAGGTGAGGAAGATAGATAGGAAGGAAGGCAGACTATTCAGGGTTTATCATCAAGCAGGTTAACATTTAATCCCCTTAACCCCACTGGGGAACTCTGAAGCCGGTGTAAAATACAGGCCTGAGAGTTCTCTCTCCTGACCAGACAAATGTGGCTGCAGTATTTATATACCAACTCCCTTTGGTCATTGGTTGAGAGTGAGTGTTAATTCATGATACTTCCAACCTACAGCACAGGTTGCAAAGTAGGCTCCAGAGGCCAAATGAAGACTTCAGGCAAAGAAATGCAAGTTGGAAGTTCAACTGTGTGCACTGAAGAAATAAGTACAAGGTAATATGCGTAGGGCCAACAGCTTCATGCAATTAAATTTATATTTCAGTTTGTAGATCACAGATTACTTAAGAAAGGTATCATGCAGAAGAGGTTGACAGAGCTTGCTGAAGTCAAACTGCCTGAGTCTGAGTCCTGATCCTGCCATTCATTAGCTATGTGAGCTTGAGAAAGTTGCTTAACTTATGTATGCCTCAGTTTTCTTGTCTGAAAACGGAGACAACTCGTAGAATTGGGGTGAGAATAAATTGAATAAATTCACATAAGTCAGTGAGAATAGTACATCATAGAGTAAACGCCCAGAACATAAAAATTACTACTACAGTGATCAAGAGATTTTGAGCATGAGAAGCCATAATTAGATTTTGTGTTCAAAGGGTCACACTCATGACACTGAGGATACAGTATGGAGGATGGTGATGCTAGAGGGTTGAATTTAAGCAGTGCCATTGTGAGGGAGAGAAAAGAATAAACTAATAAGACATTTTATTTTTTTTTACTTATTTATTTATTTTTTTTTGTCTTTTTTCGTGTCCGGCAACAGATCGCAACCCTCAGTGTCGCCCCTGTACTGGACCGGGACCGGCAACGGGATCGCAACCCT
>NW_007735144.1:11507-11897 GCF_000696425.1 Galeopterus variegatus | reverse complement strand
AAAGTCTAAAGGAACTAATGAAAAATGATGAGGCAAACTAGAATTTAAATTTTGCCTTCACCACTTTGATTTATTCACTTTATCATTCTAAACAGTTCTCCTCCTTGAAACTTCAATGACATGCACATTAACGGTTAACCAGGATTTAAAATAAAGCAACATGTTGAAATAATGAATCAAAGATATGTTTCACAATAAATGACTAGTAATGAGTCACAGGACATAATCAAGCTTTATGTCATAGGCAAAATCATTATGCTCATAGAATGAGTGTTAAAAGCCATTATTCCCTTCGGCATTAAATTATCAGTTGAAAACAAAAAGAGTACTTGCCCTGTAAATAATACTAATACAGGAAAGACAGAATACCCCACTTTATATTTTTATGAC
>NW_007735144.1:7543-11021 GCF_000696425.1 Galeopterus variegatus | reverse complement strand
TTGCCCTGTAAATAATACTAATACAGGAAAGACAGAATACCCCACTTTATATTTTTATGACTTTGATCTTCCCTGCAGTCCTTGAAAGATGGACTTGAGGTTGGGAAGATTGAATATATGAAGAAATTTAAGATTTAAAAACATACATATAAGTTTCAGTTTCATCAAGTTAAATCATACAGATCGAACTTTTGATGAACTGGGTAGGTGATGAAAGGGTAGATGTTTAATACATAATTTTCTTCCATATTTAATGCATTCCATTATCCCCTATTACACATATCAGTCACTAAAGCTTTTCAACACCTTGAAATCCACCAGGGAGATGCAAAACTCATACACCTGACATAAGGCATTCCTTTATTTACTTTGCATATCTCCAGCTGTATATGTTTTTTCTAAGAGAATAATTTATATCAATATATTTTCAAGAAAACAAAGCAGCATATAGAAAATCCTAGCATGTTATTGCAGGTCCATTCATGTGTATATTCTAAAGCAGTAGTTTTTAAATCACTTTTCAATATCACATGAAACCATAATACAGAAAAACATAAAAATAAATATTTTATTATGAGAAATGTTATAAACTCAAATTATTCTAAAATCAGTCATTTATCATACCAACGCTGCTTAAAGAACAAAAAGGTTTGTTGTGGTGTTTACAGTTTACAGTGTTGAGTCAGCCTCCATATCCTTTGTTTCTTTCTTTCTTTGGTTGTACAATACAGTGAAATTTTTGGTTCGTGTGCTAAATTTGTTTTTACAAATACTAACTTCTTAAACAAATGTCTGACCTTACAATCTCAAAACTCTCCTCTAATAACAGAGAGGGCACAAGAAATAAGTTATTCTGATTATTCAAATGAATGTGTTAGTGACATCCAGTGTGTTGATCTATGTTATTAAACCCATATAATAATGTATGCTTTATAAAAGTGTGCATCTTCTTTTATGGTTTTTTATTACAGTTTTTTAATATGCATTTAAGTATTTCAAAATTTAGAATATCTGGGAAATCCTTGAAATATTTGCAAGAGCGCCTAGATTTCTCCTTATATACCATGATAATAGTTTGGAAATGAGCAGTCTGAATAGAATAACTTTAATGAAAATTGAAAGTTCTATCCACAAAACTCTCAGCTTCTCCACCTCACCCCAAATCTAAATTTATAGCACCATGTGCATTTTTATCTCTGAATATTTTTCAGAGAAAAAGAGGTCTTTCTCATTCTCAAGCTTTTGCTGTAACCACACCCCAGTAATTTTTCCTTCATTCCCTTGATTCTTCAACTCTCCTTATTTACTTTTTTTTTCTCAGTTAATAAGATACTGGTTTTCATTCTAAAATAATGATGGAAACCCTTCTATAACTCTTTATTCTCATCTAGTTACTGCACTATTGCTTTGCTTCCTGTCACATCTAAACATTTTTAAAGTGTAGTTCTGCATTCAGATTTGCCATTTGTCCTTGTATCCACTTCTCAAACCACAGCAGTAGAGTTTCTGTGCATATTACTGCAAAGAACATCTTCTGTCAATAAGATCATCAGTAACCTTCTAATTTTCTGTTAACTTTTCAATTTAGTTGATTTATTTGAAAACACTTCAACTTGTGATTGCTCTCTTTATTAACTTCTTTCCACTTTGGGTGTCTGTGGACCTATCAGTTTCTGAATCTCTTTTGACTTTTCTGCCAGCTTTCTTTGATGCCTTCAAATGCTGCTCTGTTTCTCTTTTCTGAAATTAGTCTTTCAGAGTGTTAACAGCTGACTTCTTTGCTTAATCTTACTCTTTCCTTGTGCAATGTCTTTTATAGCCACAGTGTCAATACCTCCCGATAAATGAGTGACACCTAAATTTTTGTCTCAAGTCTTGATCTCTCCTGAGCTCAGTCAATTATAGTTAAACATTCTCCAGCATTTTTCATCAGAACTTCAAAATTAAAATTTTTAGTATGTACTATTTAGTTCCCTGACCATCTCTTTCTCTTTGTCTTTTCCCCATTTGGTTAATTGTACCCATAGCCACCTAGATGCCCCAATTCTCAGCTTCTCCTTGCTTTCCAGTTCCCACATCCAGCTAGTCCCCAAATCCTATTAATTTTACATTATAATGTCTCTTTAATTCATCTGCCTTCTTCTTTTTTCACTACCACAGTATTAGTTCTTGCCTAGATGATTGCAATAGACTCTTGGATAGTTTTCCTGTCTATAATTTCTCCAAACTTTATTCCATTCTTCACACTAGTACCAGTGTTATTTTTAAAAACTTTATATCACTTCCTACCTGAAAAAAACATTATTTTGTTCCTGCTAGTCTGTAGACAAAATACAAACTTTTTAGCATGGCATTTAACATACATTATAATCTAGTTCCAAGTTACTTATCCTGCTGCGGTGTTTATGCACTTGCTATGTACCCTACTGAGCATTCAGATAAAATTATCAATGTCGTAAAATATAAGATGGTGTTGGAAGTTTCAGTCAGGATGAATAAATTCTGGAGATCTGTTGTATAGCATGGTGAATATACTTAATAATAATGTACTGTATACTTGACAATTGCTAAGAGTAGATTGTAAATGTTCTCACCACACAAAAAAGAGGGTAACTGGGAGTAATGAATATGTTAACTAGCTTGATTGTGATAATCATTTCAAAACATCACATGGTACACTGTAAATACATACAATTTTTATTTGTCAATTATGTCTCAATAAAGCAGGGGAGAAAAGATATATAACACTTTCAGAGATAATAAAATGTGACAATTAAAATTAATTAAATGTGTTATTGTCCTTCCTCAACTGAGCCAGCAAATTTCACATTCATCAGCATATTCTTTATTTACCCTCTGCCTGGTGTGCCTATACCTAGTTTGAGAAAATCATTTTATTTCTAAGACCCAATTCAAATGGAATTTCCACTATGAAGATTTCTCTGACTCTCTTTTGCCAACAAGTTACTCTTTTCATAAATATGTTCTGGCAAGCATTGATTGCAACAGCGCTTACATTTCTTTTGTTTTACATATCATTCCCTCTGATTATTAGTTATTATCTAATTAGATTACCTTTATTATATAATTATACTATTGTATGTATTAATATAAAATATATACACTAAATCATTATATATATATATATTATAATTATATTATATAACTAGATACTTATAGTTCGATTATTAGTTATCATACATCCTATTAAACACTATCAAATTCAATCAAATTTAAGCAATTGATTCTCTTATTCATTAAACAAATACTTACTGAGTTCTGTTATATGTTAGCTACTCTGCTAGGCAAACGAGTAGTAGGAAATCTAGAGTTACTTGGTTGCCTTAATATTAGCTAGCACATGTCTTAGTACTAGAAATAGGTCAACTATAGTATTGATCATACAAGCCAGAACACTTTTGAGTAGAAAAGGAGGCCTTATTTTTTTTTTTTTTTTTTTTTTTTTTTTTTTTTTGTG
>NW_007735144.1:0-7197 GCF_000696425.1 Galeopterus variegatus | reverse complement strand
TTTGTCTTTTTCGTGACTGGTAAGGGGATCACAACCCTTGGTGTGGTGTCGCCCGCACTGCCCTCAGCCAGTGAGCGCACTGGCCATTCCTATCTAGGATCCGAACCCGCGGAGGGAGCGACGCTGTGCTTCCAGCGCTGCACCCTCCCTAGTGCGCCAGGGGGCCGGCCCAGGAGGCCCTATTTTTAATCACCCTGTTTACATGCATAACTGGCAAACCAGGACGTATGGTTTCTGTCTTAGCTCATTTCCCCAGAAAACAGCATTAGGCAAAGAGTCATGTGCTTTATACTCCATGAAGGAGGGCATTCCAGGGAGCAAGGGTGAGGAAAAGTGAGCCCGAGGGAGGGAAGGGTAAGAGACAAATAGAATATACATTATCTAGCTGGTCACTCAAAATTAAGTATGACAGATTGCTCTGCCCTATGTGACTGTCTTCTGAAAGACAATAAGCCGTTACCTCTCAAGACAGTCTATCCTGCTGAGGAAGGAAGGGAGAAGCATTTTCCTGCATTTCCAGGTTGCACTTGTGTGGAGATAGAGTATATTCCTGCAACTTCAAATCTTCAGATCAGTAGAGAAGCCTCTGGACAGAGTTAAAAGTAGTAGAAAAGCATGCTGCAAGACACTGTCAGGTTGTCCTGTGTGAAGTCCCTTAGTCACATCAGTATCGGTTACCAAGTAATCAGGGCTGGAACAAGTTCCCAAAATTGCTGGGGATAAATGAAGCTAGGAGGGTGTAAAGATGTCATTTCAAGCTAAATAAAAATACTAAAATGCTCAAAAAAGTCTTGAGTTTTAGACTTAATTAACTGTCTCCAATGTAATATTGCTCAAAATTCTGCCAAAGTATCAGTGTACATTGAAAACTCATGTAATATCTGTTTATTTATATGATTGACATTGTTGGCTATAACTTTATGTCACAAAACACATACTTGCATTGAAATATATCTTGGTGGAAAAATAATCGTTTTATACTCGATTGTTCACAATATCTATAACCTCAAAAAGATACAAAATATGTTCCTGCAGACAAATGATGAAAAACATTGAGAGCAAATATTTAGCCGCAATTATATAATGGATACACAAATTAAATGGACATAACTGCTATCTGTGAATATCTTCTGGAAAAAAATAATATTTATTTTTACTACTTTACTACTCATAACTAAACTGATCAGTGGTGGGACTAGGCCCCATCATAATCTGTGAACCACAATTGAATATCAAAGCTTTGATGTTTTAGCTTAAGTTGCAAATTTGGGTTGTTAGGGGCAATAAAGGTCTCTAAAATAGCTGTATAGATATTGCTGAATAGTGTACAGGACAACAATACTGATTAGGAATCAAAAAGCTCCACACACCAAGTAAGTGGATTAAAATGAAACAGCATTATACTTTTTTTTTTTTTTTTTTTTTTTTGCTGCTGTGATTAAAAGAATGCATACCTGCTTTAATAACTCAATTTATTTTGCTAGAGGTAACACTCAAGTGTTTTATTGAAAAGAATATGCTTATCAATAAGCAACAGAAACTCACAAATGCAAAATTGGCAAGAATTTGTCTAACTCTGGCATTATCCTCTCTGAGCTTCAGATTTCTCATTCATCAAGAGAAAATAGTTTGTAAACACTTTAATAAGTACATATTTTGATCTTCCCAATAACTCTAGTGCTATAGAAACATAACATATCCCCATCTGAAAAGCAGCATTGCTGCATTTACTTAGAAATAAAATAGCTCCATTAGATGACACCCAGTGTTTGTCTTGTTCCTGACGAGGTGTTTTATCAAGTTACTGTTGTAGTGGGCTCAGATGACATCCCATGCAGGGGAACTCCAACAGGAAGAACCCCAAATATTCACTGAGCTCAATCATTTTTACTACCAGTTAAACTTAATGTACTGTGAGATTTACCACTTCTGATATATTTAATGTATTATTTTAATTCCGGGACATATGTCATAGTTTTAATAAAGTCATTGTTTTAACAACACAGAAAGCACTGCTATTTTCAACTACATCCAAGTTAACTGATTTCTAGGGCATACATTGTGTCGTCTCTGAAATCAAGATGTGACTCATAAGTGAAAATACCTGACAATTCTTTTTCTCACATGTGAATGTCTCTCTAATGCCAGGATTTATCTCATAATTAATGCTTCTTACATTTAGTGAAATATGGAAAGGTATGGTTTGAAATAGTCTTTTGACTGCTCTTTTATTGCCAGTAACACCTTCTATAAAAAATAAAATTCCCGTCTACCTCCATGTTTTAAAAGATTTTTGTCCACCAAACATATTAAATTTATAAAGTAATAATTAACTTATTTTCCTTTTTCAGTTAATCAAAAGGATGTAACAGCAATTAAATCTTTGGATTAGTACAAGACAGTCAATGTTACCATACTAGGCTGTACAATTTTTGCCATTTTGGTATTTTCCTTTGTTGTAGATAAATATATGATTTATATTCAGATTTTTGAAATACTGAAAATAGCTCAAAGGCTGTCATTACTATTTCATGGACCCCTAGGAGACCAGCGACACCATGTTGGGAATCACTGTACCAGAAAAATATAAATTTCTGAATTATAATAAGTACTCATGTGGTTTCACAGGTTAATAAATTCTGGGCAGGCCAACAACATAGGACTTCTTTATTTTTATTTAGGTTTGATTGTTATACTAATGAGGAAATGTGAATACTTTGTAAATCATTTATATTTAGAAGGCATTTTATACTGTTTAGAATGTGTAGGAGTTTAAAATTCTAAGAACACATAGTACTTCAATAGACACACTTCAAACATTGTAAAGACTATATTGGAGCTACATAATATTCTATCATATGCTTATTTGAAAAGCTCATTTTTGAAGTTCATATTGTTCATGACATAAGTGAAAAAAGCAAATTAGCAACTATATATACCATATATGTCAACTTTTTTAAAAAGGGATACATATGTATTCACATGTGTACATACATATGTGATATGCATATGTGTATGTGTGTACATATAAAATATAAAAGTATAATTTCTGGAAGAAATTTCAACAAAATAGTAACAATAAGTGGTGGATTTATATACAAACGTTTATCATTTTCTTCTTTCTACTTGTATTTACATGATTATGTACAAGAATCACATGTACTTTTATTTGTTTCTTTGGCAGCTCGCCCATAAGGGGATCTGAACCCTGGCCTTGGGTTTGTAATACCACACTTAACCCACTGAGCTAATTGGCCAGCCCTGACGTGTACTTTTACAGTTAGAATATAATAAACATTATTAAAAGATCAAACTACGGAAAAGAAAATGACTTCACTCTAACTTCCCATCAAGAACTGATTCCCACTTTCTCCTTGTGGAATATTTCATACCCTTTTAAGGCAGAACTTAACGTTTCATGTTAAATGGCTAGTTGTTTCCCATGGACAGAAAGGTTTATACTTTCACTTGAAAGATTTACTTTCTGGCTTCCATTAATGACTTCAAAAGAATTTAGACATGCAACACAGCTAATAAATATAAAATATAGTTTCTCAGAATTATAAGCTCCTTGAGAAAAGGAGATATAGTTAATTCATCTATGCATTTCCATATTTGTTGCATATCATACATGTTCAATATTTTTTAATGAATTAATTAAGTACAAATATTCATGAGATACAAAGCTGATTGTTCCCCCTCCTGTCCATGATGTGGGGGCCAGGTTCATATTGGGGGCATATCCATTACCAGAAATTACTCATGCTCAATATTAATTCTTTGGAAATACTTGAAAAAATTTTGGTTGCTATGATATGCCATTTTATATTCATGAACTTCATATTTTTTAAAATTTCTTCATTATATAAGAAACTTTATACTTTTGAAATGAGGATTCCTAAACACTTTCACAACCTTTTAAATTTCAGAGAATTTAGGCATCTTGGTTATGTCTGTGTAATTTAATTCTTTATAGACTATCATATAATTTATAAACTCATCTCATCAATTATCTTATAAAATAATTATATAAGCTACCTCTAGAAAATTTAAAATAATCTATCTTATGAATTACCATAAATGTCAGAATTTAGAGCAGCTGTGATTTGGCATGGAGCAAGTGGTTAAGCACACAGGCTCTGGAGTTGGATTGGCTATGTTTGAATCCTGGCTTTGTCATTCATTAAGTAAAACTCACTTAACTTCTCTGTCCTTCAGTTTCTTCATTTATAAAATGGGTATAATAGAATTTACTTTGTAAGTTTTTTAATTCATATTATATCAGTTATAAATAGTTTAAAATGATGACTAGTAGATAGTATCTATTAAATAAATGTTCACTTGATTTTTAACAAAGGTGCCAGTGAAGTTCAACATGGAGAATATGTTCTTTTCTAAAAATGGTGCTGGAGCAACTGGATATCCATGGGGAAAAATAATAAATCTTGATCCCCTACCTCATACCACAGCCAAAAAGTTAATTTGAAATGGATTATATATCTAAATATAAAACATAAAACTGTATAGCTTCTAGATGAAAATATGGGAGCAAATATTCATGATCTTTCTTGATGTAGATAAAAATTTCTTAAACAGGACACAGAAAGTACAAGCTATTAAAGAAAAACATTAATTGATAAGACTTAGTCAAAATTTAGAACTCCTGGTCATTAAAAACACAACATTAAGAAAATAAACAGGCACACAACAGATAGTGTAAGATATTGATAATATATATAACCAACAAAGGATTTATGTTTAGAATATATTAATCAGTAAGAGAAAAGCATACAATATAATTTTTTAAATGGACAAAACACTTAAACCAGTTACTTCACAAGAAAGGACAGCAATGTGACCAATAAGCATCTGAAAGACTAATTGGGATCTTTACTCATCAGAAAACACAAAATAAAACCACAATGAGATTCCACTACACACCCACTGATAAGGCTAAAATTGCAAAGACTGACAATATGAAATGTTGGTGAGGCTATGGAGCAATTAGAGCTCTCATACATTCTTGGACAGAGTGTGTGGCAGCCAGGATAGTGTGCCTAATAAAACTCCATCTACAGGTATTCTGATTAAAAACGACCCCAGCCAGCTGCACGGTAAAATCCTTTGCTGCATTCTCTCAGAGGCTATGTTTTCCATGGCCTGCTTCCAGCCAGTGATGGGGTAAAGCAGAGAACGACGGCCTGCCCATTTATGGGAGACGTAGGATTTCTCTGATGGCCAACTTCGGCTGGAGGGTTCCCAGCTAGACCTGCCAAAACTTCCATGGACTGCTTGGCAGTCCAAGATTTGGCCACTCAACCTCCCTTTTCCCTACTCTTAACTTGGTTTAGACTTACATTGCACTTTGAGAGCTCTCCCAGCCTTCTCCAGGTTCTCCCCACAGGTATTTTCCCTAATAAAATCTTTGTACGTTTAGTCCCATTTTAGTGTCTGCCTCTTGGATGACCTGGACTAACATGAGTGTAAAATGGCATGCCTACTTGGAAAAAGGGTTTGAAATTAAACCCAATGGCCAAGTGATTTCATTATTCTGAAATATAAATTCAGAAGAAATGAGCACGTTTTTTACAAAACAGCAAGAAGCTCGCAGAAGTTATATTGACAGTAACGCCAAAGTAGAAGAAATGTTCTTCAGTAGGAGAATGAATAAATTTTGATAAATACATAAAATGAAATACAACATAACAATAAAAAATGAAAGTCTGCTATACTCAACAACATAATTCAATCTCAAAGATATCTTGCTGAGTGAAATATATTGAATGCAGAAGAGTACTATATGATTATATTTTTACGAAGTTCAAGAACAGACAGAACTAATATGTAATGATAAAAGTTATAAAATGTTATAAAAATGTACTTTATCTTGTTGGTGGTTACACAGATATATGCATGTAAAAATTATGTTCAGGGCCGAGCCCGTGGCGCACTCGGGAGAGTGCGGTGCTGGGAGCACAGCAGTGCTCCCGCCACGGGTTCGGATCCTATATAGAGATGGCCGGAGCGCTCACTGGCTGAGCGAGGTGCGGTCGGTCTCAAAAAGGACCAAAGAAAAAGAAAAGTTATGTTCAAATACACGTAAAAATTTATTGAATAGAACATGTAAAATTATATTACTTTCTGTAGTTTACTGTAGGTTTGTTATCCATTAAGTAAAAAATAAAAAAATTAAAATAGTAATATATTGATTATGACATATTATATATGTATGCATATAACTAGAACCTAGTTTTCCCATCAAATCCTTGTTTTTGTAGGTTCTTTGCCACAAAAATAATTTTATTTTCTGAATTATTATTCATCTTTTAAAATTCTGCTTCTTAATGTTGTTCATTTAAGTACATACGAAAAGGAAAGGGTGAGTTGATGAACTAACTGTAGGTAAAGAAACTGAACTGGGAAAAAGATTGTGTGTCAGGAGTTTCTCTAGAACCATTGCGCTGAGCAGGAAAGCCTACAATTTGGATTTGTTCTAGTAGGCAGATTCAGTAGAGATATATTTGGCACAACACTCATCTCTAGCTACAGGGAATTTTATCTCATTCAAGTAAGCTTCTGCGTGACGTAGAATGACAGTCGTTGAAGGACTAGTGGAAATGCCACTCTGTCTTTCAGTTGCTATAATTGGGTAGCTATATTTTTGAGGAAAAAATGTGTTTAACTTCTTTCCTTATGGCTACTGTCATTTTTTCTTTTTCCTTAAGAACTAGACATGTTTTTGTGATTGAAATGATTCTAGGATTTTTACTAGTTTTTTTTAGCTAGACTTTGGGTTGAGGTTTTTCTCTTTTTTTCTGGAGCACTGCTGCTAAGAGAGATTCTTAATTTTAAATAAGAATTTTATATAATATTTATGCATGTCTTCTTATTAGTGTGAGCAATTTGTCCATTTAATGCTGGTAAAATGTATGGAAATGACAGTAAAAAAAATCATTTCTATAAATGTACGTTCAGAGAAAAGATCATTGTGGATTTTAAGTAAACTTACCATGAAGAGGATTATTTTTATTTGGATATTGAACTTAAAATCTTGCTGGACAATGAGTTCTGATGCATTGTGTATAATTTGTTACTTTTCTTTAAAAGATGCAGGACTTGGCATGACTCTGCCAAGATTCTCAATTTTCATCATACCTCTGTCATTAATGTCCTGGGTAAATCTTACTTTTTTTTTTT
>NW_007735143.1:56457-82027 GCF_000696425.1 Galeopterus variegatus | reverse complement strand
ACCATCTCACCCCAGTTAGTATGGCTAAAATCCAAAAGACTCTGAATGATAAATGCTGGCATGGTTGCGGAAAAAAAGGAAGTCTCATACATTGTTGGTGGGACTGCAAAATGGTGCAGCCTCTATGGAAAATGGTATGGAGGTTCCTTAAACAATTGCAGATAGATCTACCATATGACCCAGCTATCCCACTGCTGGGAATATACCCAGAGGAATGGAAATCATCAAGTTGAAGGTATGCCTGTTCCCTAATGTTCATCGCAGCACTCTTTACAATAGCCAAGAGTTGGAGCCAGCCCAAATGTCCATCATCGGATGAGTGGATACGGAAAATGTGGTATGTCTACACAATGGAATACTACTCAGCTATAAAAACGAATGAAATACTGCCATTTGCAACAACATGGATGGACCTTGAGAGAATTATATTAAGTGAAACGAGTCAGGCACAGAAAGAGAAATACCACATGTTCTCACTTATTGGTGGGAGCTAAAAATAAATAAATTCACAAAAAAAAAAATGGGGGGGGGGAAGAAGACATAACAACTACAATTCCTTGAAGTTGATGTGACAAGCAGACAGAAAGGATGTTGTTGGATGGGAGGGGGGAGAAGGAGGAGGGAGGGAGGTTTCGATGATGGGCCACAATAATCAACCACGTTGTATATCGACAAAATAAAATTAAAAAAAAATAAAATGAATAAATTTAATTAAAATAAAGCATTCATTTCCTCTATTATACGAGCCACATTTCGAATGTTTAGAAGCCACATGTGGCTAGTGGCTACCAATCTGGATAATGAAGATACAGGACAATTCTACTGTCATTGAAAGTTCCACTGGACAGCACTGAATATAATGATAGGATGTGTACCAGCAGTTTTTTGTAAGTCACTGAACCTGTTTGAGTGCGTCAAATGAAATCTCAAGTGGAATCCAAGTATGCTGTAGAAACAAAGTCAGAAGCTTCATATGTCCTCACTCTGACAGGGGAGTCAGTCCAGGAGCTTTGGTGTCAGTGTCAGCTCAGATGTGGGATTTCAAAGCCCCTGAAAGATCTGGTTTTACCCCCACTCTCAGGGTGCTATAGAGTAAAGGGTGTTAGTCCCATGGGGGACCTTCCCATCTGGGAAAATGGGGCTTGAAAGGGACTGATGGGAACACACTTGAGTGAATATGCATCCTGGAATGATCCAGTCTCTGGAGGGTCTTGAGCAAAAGCGGAGAGGTCCCTCCAAGGCAGCCCTCAGAGCTTGACTTGGCCCCGTTGGGGACTGCTGCCTGACCTCAGACTTCAGGTCTGCTGTGCTCCTTCAGAAGTCTGTTCTCAAGTCAGATGACACCAACATGGATCACTGTTTTCTTCTAATTTCAGAAGTTATTTGAACACTTTAATTCATCTGAAATTTGTGTGTATGATGAGAGGTAGTGATTGTAGTTTATTGCCCCCAATGGATAACAAATCACCAATTTGAAATGCCACTTTGGTGATGTAATAAGTCCCCACATATAAGTGGATGTTTGCTTGTCTATTTCTCCCCGCATGACTATTGTCCTGCCTTAATTGCTGTAGCCTTGCACTTTGTTTTGCTGTCTAGTGAGGCAATCCCCCTCTTCTTATCCTTATTTTCAATATTTTGTCTGTTCTTGTTCATTTCCTCTTCCTGATGCACTTTTAGAATCAGTTTGCCAAGTTTTCCCTAAATATCTGATTGAAATATTCATTGGAATTTACAGACTAATGAGACAATTGACATCTTAAAAGGAGTCTCTCGACTTAGGAACAAGATTTGCCGTTCTGTTTATCTAGGTGGTTATTTTTGTACTTTTTGAAAGTTTTATACTTGTCTTCATTTCATTGTAAGTCAATTCTAAGGCACTGTTTCTTGCTAATGTGAAAGGGGTGTTTTTCCCCCATGGATTTTTAAATTGTTTAATACTAGTATTTAGGAAAACTATTGATTTTTTTGTGTGTGGCTGTCTTAATGAACCCTGTATTTTAATGTTTGGGTAGGTTTTTTTTGGAGGGGGGTCAATTCTCTGGGATTTTCTAGATATACTATCATACCATCTACAAGCTGTGACAGTTTTTCCTTTTTCGTTCCTGGTATCTTTATCCCTCACTTCTTTTCTTGGCTTAACTCATTGGAATTTCCAGTGTGATGTTGACTGGCAGTGGCAATAGCAAGGACCCCTGTATCTCCCTGACTTTTATAAAATCTTCTATCTCATTAAATATAATAGACATTTCTCTTCATCTAATTTGCTCAGAAAGAGATGCTGAAATTTAGTCAAAATATTGCTGTACATTTGAGATAGTTATATTTTTTTCTTCTTTAAATTGTAAATGTTGAATTACAATAACACATTTCTTAATATTGAACTAGCCTTATAATCCTGGAATAAGCCCTGCTTGGCCAATTACATTGCAATTAGTCTTTAAATACACAGATAAATTCCATTTGCCATATTTTATTTGAACTCCCATTTTAGGATTTTTGCATCCATATTTTAAATGATGTTCCTTTAGTTTTCTTTTTTAGGATATTTATTTTGAATTTTATGTAATTGGGGTTATGTTAGCCTTGTAGAATGATTTGGGAAATTTGCCATCTTTTTCTGGCCTCTGGAACCGTTATACGTCCTGAAGGTCTGAGAGAACTTTCCTGTAACTGTCTGAGACAAATCATAGCTTTTTAAGTATAGATTTTTCACTGACTTTAATTTCTTTCGTAGTAATTGGTCTCTTCTGTTTTTCTTCTTCTTTAAACTTCACTTTTGGCTCCAGTGGTCATTGCAACGTTATTCACAATAGCCATAAGGTGAAAACAACCCAGTATCCATCAACAGAAGAATGGATAAACAAACCGTGGTACGTATGCCCAATGGGATATAGTTCATCTATAAAAAGAAATAATGTTTTGACACGTGCTACAACATGGGTGAACCTAGAGAACACGATAACTGAAAGAAGCCAGTCACAAAAAGACAAATGGTGTATGATTCTACTTATATGAAATATCTAAAATAGGCAAATTCGTAGTGACAAAAAGTAGATTAGAGGTTACCAGGAGCTGGGAGAATGGGGAATGGAGAGCTATTGCTTAATGTTTACAGAGTTTCTGTCTGGGGTGATGGAAAAGATTGGAAACAGATACTGGTGAGGGTTGCACAATGGTGTGAGTGTAATCAATGCCACTGAACTGTACACTTAGTGCCACTAAGTGGTTCAAATGGCATATTTTATGTTATACGAAGGATCTTTAAAGAGTTTATGGATTCATATTACCTTTTAATTCAATTTTTCCACAAACCTTTTGAAGTACTCTTGTATATATTTTATCACACCAAACATTTTTAAAAATCCACGTAGAGTGCTTTGTGTTTTTTAAAAGGTCACTTTTGGTAATTTATATTTTTCTAGAATATCTTCCATTTCATTTAGATGTTTAAATGTATTGGTATGAATTTATAGTTTTGTCCCTTTTCTTCATTTTATTTATCTGGATGTCTTTCCTTTTTGCTGTTCATGCTTGCCAAAAGCTTGTTTAATGATTCCCTCTCTCCCAAGAAACAGCTTTTTGTTTACTGATTAAGTATTCTGATTTTTTCTTTTCAATTAATTTCTCCTACTTACTTCATACATTTCTTTTTCGAGAGATATTTTGTCATTTTTAGCTTCCTGTCTTTGTTTGGTGGTTCCCCCACTGTCCTTTATTTTAAAAAATTTTATGATGTTAGTTAAAAATTTTTTTATTTCTTTTTTTTAACATTTAAAAAAATTTAAAGGTGAATTGATTTTATTTTGTATTTTTTAATTTTTTTACTATCCTTTTGCTGTTGTTCACTTCTAATTTTATTGCCCTATGGCCAGAAAATGTATGGTCATGTATGTATGATTTGTACTTTTTGAAGTATATTGAGATTTTCTAAGTGGCCTAATTCATCATAGTGGCTTTTATGAGTGTTCTGAGGTCAACAGAAAAGAATGTACATGAATATATATATGTATGTGTGTGTATATATATATACACTCATATATAGTCCAGTAGTTAATTATATTATTCAAATCTTCCATGTATATAAAGAATCAATTTTTGTGTGTTTAGTCTGTCAATTTCTTCCTTTTTTTTTTTGGTGGCTGGACAGTACAGTGATCCAAACCTGTGACCTTAGGGTTATTAGGCTGTACTCTAACCAACGGAGCTAACCGGCCAGCCCATAATTTGTCAATTTTTGAAAAAGTTTTGTTAAAGTGTCTCACTAACATTTTTGATTATTTTCTCTTACATACTTGTGTATATATTAAAGCTGTGTTTTTAAGAGGGCAAAGGCTGATGACAATATGTTTTCTTGGCAGATACTACCGTTTACCATTATGAACTATCTTTTCTCATTCCATCTAATACTTTTGCCTTAAGTCCTATTTTGTCTGATATTTATATTGACATACTTACTATCTTTAAATTATCATTATTATTATTTCTTTTGGAGCCTGGTTAGTACAAGGATCGAACCCTGGACCTTGGTATTATTAGTACCATGCTCTAACCATCTGAGCTAACTGGCCAGCCCTAAATTATTTTTTAATATGTCTAAATTTTAATTTATGTTGGTACATAGTTTTAAAAGTAAAATAATTTTATAAGACTTATAACAAAGTGAACTCCTTGCCTCACCTCTGTTACCTTTGATTTTCTTTCCCTAGAGGCAATCATTTCCTACATTGTCTCTTCTGATAATTGCTTCCACATTTCTAAATAATAATCATCCACTACAATCTCTTGATTTTTTAATTTTAGATTTTATCTATTTCCTGTTTGTAGAACATTATTATTCAGCTCTCTTACATGACCCTACCACATTTCCATTTCCATTCCCTACATCATCCCAAAATAATTATAATTTTTGGTTAGATCAATATTCAGTATTCATTATTCTGTCTAAGAAAATATGATTCAGGGCCGGCCCAGTGACGCACTGCTACAGTGTGCCGCTTGAGCGCGCGGTGGCGCTCCCGCCGAGGGTTCGGATTCCACATACAGACCGGTTCCCGCTCACTGGCTGAGCGAGGTGCGGGTGCAACGCCGAGGGTTGTGATCCCGTTGCCGGTCCTGGTCTGGTATGGGCGCGACACTGAGGGTTGCGATCCATTGCCGGACACGAAAAAAGAAAAAAAAAAAAAAAGAAAATATGATTCACAGTCAAGTTACTTAGTATTCTCTGACCATATATCCTTTTTGAAATAACTTTCTATTTTTCTGAGAGTTCATGAATTTTCCACTTTGCTTTAAGTGCCTATCACTAATTCATCCCCGACTTTCCACAGAAGTGTGAGGCTCCTGTCCACAGCACGTCATGGTCTGTTCTCTGCCTTGCTGTGCCGGACTCAAGGCCTCCTGCTCTGCTGTCCTCCTCGGATTCTCTCTACCCTCACCTTGGGCATTCCCCTGATTATTTTCCTGTGTTGGATTCTGTATTTAATCCCGTGTCTTTCTTTTTCTTGATTAACTCCCTTGTTTTGGTGGGCCGAATCCAAACTTCTAAGGACAGGCTACAGGAGGGTAGGCTGTCTGAAAATGTCTTTATTCTCCTCTTACATTTGATTGATAGTTTGGGGGTATCTGTAGATTCTAGGTTAGAAATCATGTTCCTTCAGGATTTTGAAGGCACTGATGGCCCCAATCTTGCTTTTGAGACATGTGATACCACTCTGATTCCTGCTCCTTTGTCTGTGGCCTGTTTTGTTTCCTATAAGATTTTAGGATCTTTCTTTTGTCTTAAGTGCTCTGAAATTATAATTATTATCATTAACAATTATTATTATCCAACAGATTTAAACATATTTTATTTGAACAGTTAGAGTAAATCTGGGTCTATATCTTGAAAAAGACAAGTCAGACTCTTCCCAGATTTATCATAGTCATGTTGAAATTAGATGGGATTTCAACTCTGTATTATTAAGAAAATTATTTTCTGTTATGTGCAAATAGCTATTTAAATTTATGTTTTTTTCTGGCCTTTTTGGTCACTCTTTTCTCTTGCATACCTTATTTTCTAATATCTATGATAATTTGTTTTCTTTTGCTGAAGTACATTATTCTATATTACCTTTGTAACAGGCCCTCTGAGATTTAAACTTTTTAAAAAACTGAGTATCTAAAAATGTCTTTATTTTGAACTCCCAGTTGAATGTTAGTTTGACTGGGTATAAAATTTTCCATTTGAAGTAATTTTGACTCAAAATTTTAAAGTTAGTTTTACTTTTTTTATCCCTTGTGTCTATCGTTTTGAATGCTAATCTGATTATCATTCCATTCTTGATAACCCATTTTTGTCTTCTGGAAGTTTTCAGTCTAATGCTCTCCCAACTGGGCTATTTTGGCACTGTCTTCTGGAAGTTTTAAGAACTTCTCTTTATCCTTGGAGCTTTAAAAATTTAAGATGATATTTCTGGAGTATTTTTCCCTTTTTGTTGCTCAGCACACAGTGGACTCTTAAATCTGAAAATCTGTATATTCCATCAGTTTTGGGAAATTTTCTTCAATTATTTATTTGAATAATTCTTCTTTTTTCTTTGTTATCTTTATAACTCCTATAAGAAAAGTGTCCAATTCCCTGTCTTCCATGTCTTGTACTTTCTATCTCATAATTGTCATTTCCTTATCCTTTAGTGCTATATTTAGGGAGATTTTCTTGGGTTGATCTTACGCTGTCAGCTGAACCCACCCTTCTATTCAGCCCAATTATTTAAGTTTTTATTTCAACAGTCATTAATAGGGGTTGGAGTCAGGATTCAAATCCACAACCTGTGCTATTAAACACTAAACTGCTACCATATGGTATCAAGACTTTTTTTCTTTAACCCAATTAGAGTCTTTGTCCTTTTATGGAGGAATTTTAGCCCCTGTACATTTATTGGAATAATTAATATATATGAATGCACTCTTACCATCTTGACTTAAGGCTATAAAAACCTTCTCTATTTCTCTGAGGATATCACTTATACTTTAAATTGTTTTTTCATTTTTTTGTTTTTCAATTTGATTATTTTGATGCCTTTCTTTTCTCACTGTTGCTTTCCCACAAATACTAGGTTAATCATGGCCATCTATATTTGTATTTCAGGTTCCCTCTTTACCTGTCATTGAATGTTTTGGTAACAGTAACCTGCCTTTTTCTGTTTGTGGGAAAGGATCAGGACTTGGAATTAGGCTAGAGTGGGTGGCTTGTCTTCTGAGTCTCTCTCCCTTCTGTAGCTTGTTAGTTCCCTGGAGCCCTGACTCCATTACCCATTCTGTGGGTCTCCTGTGCTAAATCTCCCACTTAGTAGAGGCATTTTTATACTTTGGGAGCAAATACCGAGTCAGCTTTTGCCATCCCTTCTTCTGTCCTCTGATGTTCCTGTGGAGGTTTGGAGGTACTTCAGAGTCCATCTGTACCTTTTTTTAACCCCAGCATAGTAAATATTTATCTTTTGAAACCAGCTCTAAGGGTTTTAACCTAGAGACACATACTGTTGTCACTGGATATGCACTGTAATAGAAGGAAAAGGAAAGGATTGCTCCAAATATAGCTTTTTAATTAATCACCCTGATAATTGCTTGAACTTCTAGGCCTGCTCTTTGTAATCATATATACTGAATGTGAAGAGAATTCAGAATGATTTTTGAGGCCCTGAATTTTAAACAGGATTTTTCTCATTCTTGTTTTCCCACCAACACAGTCCTATCCACTCTCTGTCTTCTAGGAATTCCTCAAATTTCTGCATCATGGATGTTTCTTGAGTTTTTTGTCTTGTTGTCATTCTCTTTGTTTTAGTTATTTCCTTAATAGAGAGAGAGATAAAACGTGTCTTCAGTTCTTCAGTTAGCCAACTTGATCCAGCACTCTCTGCTTCATTTGTAAAATGTACTGTTTGTCTCTAAAATAAAGTAACTGGGGAAAGGGAAAAGGGGTATATTTGTGGGTAATTTGCTTCCTCACAGCCACTCCTGACAGCTTAACTGAGGGTACTTTACCATCCAGCAGAGCCCATGAGCCTTGGCCAAGCCAGTTAACTGCCCTTTCAAGTTCTTGGTGCATCTTTAGTTTCACCTTTCCACTTGCCCTCCTCACCTAACCCACTTTGCCCTTCACTCAAATGTGCACAGTTGCCAAGCAGTCTACTTTCTCCTATGTAGGAAATCATCTAAGAAACTAATTTGCATGAAAATGTCAGTTAATTTAATATATTTTCCCTACCAGTAATATGTACACTTTGACAGATGATGAATGAAGGAAAACAACGCTCATCTGAACGGGTAAGTAAGTAAAGGTGGCGTTTCAGATATTTCAGAGGCAGGGGTCTCAATGCACAATTTCCACAGTTCAGTGCACAACTGCCACTTTGCCCATTGATAAAGACAACCCTGCCTTCTACAAACAGGGGTCCTTCAGCAGCTCTGATCGAGTCTGCAGTGCTAGTTGCTGACTTATTTTCATTTCCTCTGTAGCCTTTTGTAGTCAGTGATGATAATGCTTACTATTTCAGGCAAAAATCAGTGTAGCCCCCTGGATATTTGTTGGGGGTGGCCTGTCATGTACTTACAAATGGGTACATTTGGGGGGGGGCTTGGTGGGTGGGTGTGCAGAGGAGGGATTTCACTTACACTTCAATGTCTTCAGACTTCTCTCCAGAAACAGCACAAGGACAACATCAGTTTCCACATGCCCCATGCTTAGTGATCTGCCATCATAGGAATTTGCCTGGTTTCTGAGAGGGAAACAATTCCACTTTGCACACCATGGAGGAGTAATCGACATGGGAGTGGCCACCTACTGTGTAGGTGTCAACTGACTGGGGTGTGCACATGAAACAGATTATTTGAAGCACCCTCATCTTAAATTGCAAAAACTTTAACATGTGTCCAGATTCCATACCTTTCCTGCCACTTCTGGGTTTTTAACAACTCACTTTCATATTCAAGTCTATCCTGCTCACTTTGAAACTTCCTTCTTCAACTCAAGTCAAAGCTCTTCTCATCTTCACTCCCCAGTTCTAAGGCAAAAATGTGCCCTGGTGTGCCTAAGACAGTCCCAGTTTATGCCAGTTGTCCTGGCATCAAATCTGATTTAGCTTTTGATCTAGATTTTTTTTTTCGTTTTTTAACTAAATATTGTTATTAAGCCAGGATAGGTTTGGCATAACTCCACCTTGTACTTCCAGCTTCTGCTGAAAGTGTGTGAGACCCATGTGCCATGAATAGAGATGTCACCTTAACATGTGGTTAACCCTTTTCTGATGCAGTGTATTTAGCACCTCCCTTTCAAGAATAGTTTGCAAGCACACTTGCTCACAGAACTAAGCGCTCAGAGAAAATGGCTGGGGACAGCTAATTTCTTCTGGTCTTGGGGATAATGGGAGAAATATTCAATGTTCTTGTCCTTGCCAGTCACTTTGTGTACCAGCCAGCTGTACTGTGGCCCGCAATGATCTCTGAGATGTAACGGTTAGGGGCACGGGGAAATTATAAAATCGATGCACGTAAAATATGTCCAGGAGATAGAGGTTGAGCAGTCCTCCATAGAGGGTTAGAAAGTAGTCGGGCCAGTCCGGTGGTGCACTGCTACAGTGCGCCGCTTGGGAGTGCGGCGGTGCTCCCGCCGAGGGTTCGGATCCCACATACAGACCGGTTCCCGCTCACTGGCTGAGCGAGGTGCAGGTGCAGCACCGAGGGTTGTGATCCCGTTGCCGGTCCCGGTCCAGTACGGGCGCGACACTGAGGGTTGCGATCCGTTGCCGGACATGAAAAAAGACAAAAAGGAAAAAAAAAAAAAAAAAGAAAGTAGTCTGAACACTCTTGCTACAGTGGACTTGTAATTTA
This sequence comes from Galeopterus variegatus, assembly GCF_000696425.1. Lineage (NCBI taxonomy): Eukaryota > Metazoa > Chordata > Mammalia > Dermoptera > Cynocephalidae > Galeopterus > Galeopterus variegatus. The sequence continues at coordinate 72,160 of NW_007735143.1, read as the reverse complement.
CTGTATGGTATAAATCTACAAGTGTTTATTTTGAGCAATGCAATCAGCATTGGCATTGCATTTGGAGCAAGGAGGTTAAAAAAAGAAAAGTCCATGTTTAATGAAAAATTAAATACCAAATATCCATTTTTCATGAATGTTGATGATGAACTTATAACCTTACATAAAATAATTGTTGATATTTACCAACCACCATGAGACCTTCGTAGTTTCACTGATCAAATGAAAACCAAAAGACACATGTCTGCCAGGGAACCATCAGCATCTACTCGAAAATTAGCAGGCATTTTAAGATCTCTGCACCTCAAAACAATATTTTAACTTGTGCAATACAGAAGGCATATATACATATTACCCTGTGAAACATGAGTTTTCATTTAGATCAAATGACTTCTTCTAAATTCATTTTATGAGTTAAAAGTGAAAAGATAACTGTTAATACATTGGCTCCACTAGCAGAAAAAGAAAAATGCAAAGACTTTAAATTGATGCCAGTTTATATTTGCAAATGGTGCTCTAAATAGAAAATCAATTCATTCTAGTAAAGATTCTTTCTGCCCCCCAACCAATTCATGACATCAAAATATTGCTTTTGGAAGTTCACTGTGACAAAGGTGAAGCATCTGACCTTGTTACTGTAATTTCAGGTTAAAATTTCAACATTGAAGATAAAATTATTTGTGGTGAAATCTTTGTGGTTAAAAACAATATTCCGATTGTTTGGAGCAGAAATGTATAGCATAACTATACCCAAACAGGTTGCAATTTTCTACCAATAGAAAAGAAGCTATATTTCTCAAAATATGAGAAAATACAAATATTCTCATATGTGGACAGTTAGATTAACTGAACTACTTTTTTGTGTGTGATGACACTGATGTTGGAAAAAAATCCGTATGCATGGAATGATATTGAGAAGGCCTGTGATTGTCTAGTGTTCAAATCTGGTGGAATATTCAAAAGGATCATTTAATAACTTTTATCTTGTTAATATTTGTTGAAGAGAAGTTCTCTAAATGGAGCAGAAAGATATTAACTATGAGAATATTGGATAAAATGTCTACCTGTTTCAATGTAAAAAACATGGGCTTGGAATATCCTCCATTTAGCAGGTATTTCTGAGGTCACCTCTCTCAGCCCCCTGCTTGGGAAAACCAGCTTCAGTTCAACTTCTCTCCTTTCTGCTGCCCTCAGCTCTTGCCACCAGTAGCCAGCCCCTCCTGCTGCTAGGTCATCTCTGCTGGTGGGCAGCCTCCTGCTGTGACAATCCAGCAAGATGGTCGAAGGCCAAGTGCACTCCTGAGTCAGTGTCCACTGGACCCACAGGGGGAGTCCTATTTCCTTGCCAGGTCAGATGATGTAAGTACAGGCTGCTCTGCTGCCACTTTCCTCTTGGACCTGTCACTCCTCCAACTTCTCCCCTTCTTAGGAGTGCAGGGTTGGATCAGTATGGCCCCTGGCTAAGCAAAGCAAATGTCCAGTGAAGGAACAAATTGTCCAAGCCTCTTCCTTGCAGGCACCCCAAAATTTATAAGTGGGTTTCTTGGATTTCTCCTCCCCCTTGGGTTTGGGAAGGGACAGCCTCCCCTTCATCCCACATATGTCCACCCCACAGAGAGAAAAAATACTCTCTATCCATAAACTTTTACTACCCACTCCGCTGTGTCTGCTGGAGTCAGGATAGGTAATGGAGGACTGGTCTGTTGTCTCCAGGTCAGCCTGCAAGGAGAGGGAGCCCCAGCTGAAGTCTATCAGAGGCTCTCTGAACTTGGCACATGCCTTGGTCCCCAGCTTTGGGGTCTTAGCTGTTCTGGATAATAGGAAACATCTCAAGAAAATCCTGTTATGTTCCTGCCTCTTCCCCTCATGAACCACATGATGCTTTTCCTGAAAACAAGCCACCTTACTGCTGGGTCGCTGGTTGCTCTGATGTCGTCCCTTGCTTGTCAACCCCAGTATCTATTTGTCAGTCAGATTTCCCAGCAGTTCTGTTAGCCCTGCTCCTATGGATTTAAATTTCCAAGCACGTAGGCTATGTCTTATGCCCTTCTTTGCCACGGATTATGCTTGTGCCAGCTGCTTAACCATATTCAGCCTGTTTCCCCATCTGCAAAATGGGCATTACAGCAGTCCTACCTGATGGGATTACTAGACAATTAAATGCTGCCTTTCATGCTAAGTGCTTAGCAGTACATCTTGCACTGGAGGCAATGTTTGGTGGCGGGAAGAGTCGGGAACAGGCAGAGAGCAAGGTAGGTGTTTGCTCCTTCCAAGCATATTTCAGCTGAAGTCGGACTTAGTTTTTGTGGTTGTTGCATTTTGAGTTTTTAAGATAACAGGCACCCAGTTGTCATGGCAGTGGTTGGAATATCATAAAAAAGTACTAGGGAAAGACAGAAAGCTATGGAGGTAAGTGTTAACTGTTGCAGAGGCTGACACAGGCAGAAGGCAGCATGTGTGGTGCATCCTCATGGGCCAGCTTCCTTGCTGCTGAAGGGCTCGCCCGTCTCCACGTTCATCTTCCCTACGTGAGAGTGTGATCACGCTTCTGCTTGGCACTTGGTGTGGTCAGTTACTGTTACTATTTCTTTATATCAACAGCAGAGCTACAAGAGATGTCAAAAATTGGTAAAGATAATATAGGTAAAATGCCTTGCAGAAATAACAGTGATGGTGTTTAATTAAATTAAATAAGTTTAACCTCCTCTGTGGCTTCCCAGCATTCTATTAGGAAAACTTTCAAGCACACAAAAAAGTTGAAAGAATAGTACAAGGAACATTACTCTCTTGTAATGCTCCCATGCTCTGCCTTCCCCCAGCACATTAGGTAATAAAACTTGTTATGCATTTTCTTTCTATTGATCTAAATTTGTCACTGATTTTTATTAATGAATCTTTAGGGTGACATTTTCCTTTGTCCCCTACAGTCATGGCACTGTGAGCAGGATACCAAAAGCTGCCATGCCATTCTGGAGCTGCAGATGGAAGAGATCAGAGCCCGAAAGCCAGCAGAAAAGGGTACCTCTCAAGGATCGCCTGACCCAAACTGAAGAAGAAATTAATAAAGCTCTAAAAAGAAAAATGGGTTAGGAGAATACTTCAGAACAATCAGCCTGAAGCTGCAGACTTGCTACAAGACAGATAATGTCCAGACCCTGAGAAACCAAGGAAGAATCAATAGAGCTATGTTGATTCCACCCTGAATCAGGACCCTAAGATAACATCAAGGATGGGAGCAGAAACTAGACGGAGCCTTGGTGAGACCTTCCACCTGGCTCCTTGCCCAGAGCCCCCACAGCTCACGTCCCCTCCCTCCTGCTTTCTCTTTGCCACGTTCCGTTCCCTCATCCCCCTTTTTAAAAACCCCTCAGTAAATCTGAGTCTTTGAGATGGCTTTTGTCTGGCCATTCTGCTTCAGGTTTATCAAAAGAGATGGGTTAGCCTAACATTTCTCTTCAGATCATCAGTGTTCCCGAATAAAAGCTGAAAGCTGACTTCCATTTTCACCCCCCCAAAAAAAGAAAAGAAAATGAATCGTACAATATACACCCATATAACTTGCTTTCTCTTTCTCTCTCTTCATATATATGGTTTTGGCTGAGCCATTTGAAAATTGCAAACATCATGATTCTTTACCTCTAAATACTTAAGCACTCATTTCTTAAGAATAAGGACATTCTTATTTTTTAATTTTTTTATCTTAAACTGACTCTTTGGAAAGTTCAGGCCAGCTGTAGAATATCCCATTCTGGAGTTGTCTGATTATTTCCTCATGTTGTCATTTAGATTGTTCCTCTGTCCCCTGTATTTCTTATAAACTAGAAGTTTGATCTTGACAAGGCTCGATTAGTTAATGTTAAGTATTTTTGTCAAGAAGACCTCAATCTCCTTCTTCTATTGGCTGTGAAACTGAGGCCAAAACAGGAATTTGGAAGTAGGTTCATGCATGTGGTACTTGGGCTGGAGTCAGAAGGTGTAGACTGAAAATAAGGCCTACTATAACATTTGGACTACCTGCTTGACCTCCTCTGAGAAGAAAAAGGGTTAGAAGAGATGCTCCCTATTGTGATTTTGTTTCTAGGTTAAATATCCATTGTCATATAATTAGTTTGGTGAGTTTATACTAGAGAACTTCAATCTACCCTCCCCTAATTTGGGGTTCTTTTGACTTTACCATATTGGTTCTTATCAAGCAGTGTTTGTTTGAATTGAGGTATTACGGTAATACGCACTAATCTTAAGGGTACACCATGATGAATTTTTACATTTGTATACAGTTGTGTAACCCACCAGTCAGATTAAGTTATGAGACACATTAGTGGTGACTGACTAACCTAATGCCTTTACTATTACTAAGTTCAGAATGAACAAGCACAGCACAGTAGTGTCACCTGCTGTATATGAGGAAAGAAAGTTGCAGAGTTCCACCACAGTCTAACATTAGAAAAGTCAGGATAACAGATTTCTATCTTTGCATGCTCTTTCTAAAAACATCTATATAGGCGCACCATGATAAAATATATTTTAATGTTAATTAAACATGTTTTTATTATATGTAAATAAAACATTAAAGCCCCTGTGTTAGCTCCACTCTCTCACTCATCATCCAGTCAGAGTCAGTTTCAGGGTCCAACACACTATTCTCCTCTCCTGGGCACTGAGCACAGTCACTGCAGATGCAGAGGCAGCAAATCCCAAAGAGCAGCCAAGTCCCCAGATGACAGCTACAATTCCCTCCTTTTACAAATGGTCTCAGGCTTCTTATTTCTGCTCTGCTTTAATACTGTGTAAGAAAAGTGGGTATTTGGGGGCCGGCCCTGTGGCGCACTCGGGAGAGTGCGGCACTGGGAGCGCACCGACGCTCCCGCCACGGGTTCGGATCCTATATAGGACTGGCCGGTGCACTCACTGGCTGAGCGCAGTGTGGTCGCCGCCAAGCCAAGGGTTGCGATCCCCTTACCGGTCACAAAAATGCCAAAAAAAAAAAAAATCCAAAAAAGAAAAGTGGGTAATTGGTAAAGTTTAAATCATGTGTATGTGTGTGTGTGTAACATATTAAATACATCTGAAAAGAATAGGCAAATCCGGAAATACTCTCTAAGGCTTTTTCTCTGTCATTAGTGAATATAAGTGCACATCACACGCCGGGATCCCTGCCTTTCTTGTTTCAACATTACAAAATGGCACACAGAATCAGGCTTGGGGTTGAGCCTTGTGTGCTTTTATTCAAACTAACAAACTGGGCATTGTCTTTGCACAGTCAGTCAGAGCTCTAAATAGTTGTCAAGAATGTGTAACCAGACATGTAATTACCAAGAGTGCCCTTTTTCAGACCCCATTTCCACTAAGTGCATTCCCCTCGTTTCTCACATTTGCCAGGCATGTTGGTTTCTTGAGATTGCAAGCCCAAAGGCTTGGGACTATCTGTGTCTAGGGCAGCCTCTATTATGTAGCTGGAATTCAGCAAATGCTGAAAAATAACGATAATTACTTGTAGAGCAAGTTCAAGGGTTCTTTAATGCTGAGTATTTCTACTTGTTGAGTGAGAGCATCTTTGACATTAGAGGCTTTTTTCTTGAGGAGAGACCTCCTGTTATAGGAGAGTGGAACAGGGTCTGGGCTTTTCTTTATCACACAGGATGGTGTGATCTTGAATAAGTCACTTATCTCCCTTAAACCTGAGCTTCTCTCTGCAAAATGCCAATAGTTGTAAAGCTGCATCATTCCAGGGCTGTGAGGAGGAACAGAGCCACTGTAACTAGCAACTGTCCTTGCCATCTTATGGCTTTGCTCCTGCTATGGTTCTCCATGCTTCTCAGGGCCCACTGAACCCCAGCTTTGAGCTGGGCAGGCAGTGCAGAGCTCTGATGTAACTTCCTCTGTTCCAGGACTTCTCTGCCAGACTGAGGGTCCTTCTGGGAGATATCAGGTGGCAGCCCATAGGTATGTCTTGAGAAGTGACCAGTGTTCTACACTTCCAATGATATCTCCCTTGAGAGTCTGCACTAGAACTTGAAGTCCCCACCTTTAAACCTCCTCCTCCTATAACTTGGCAGAGCCTTTTTGGAGGGAGTTTGACAAAATATACCAACAACCTTACAAATGTTCATAGTCTTTGAATATGCAATTCCACTTCAAGAATTTACCTTAAGGAAATTACTAGCATGGGTGGCATTTAAAGTAGTGACTGATTAGAAACAACCTAACTACCCAATACCGCAGTACTGGTTAAGTAGGTTACATTACAGTTAGTAAAGCCCTTAAAAACAAGATTGTAATAGGGAATTTAATGATGTGAGAATGTTAGCAATATATGAAGTGAAAAGAAGCAGGTCGCCAAGCAGTAACCTAATTAATAAATGTAATTCTAATTACATTTATAAGTAAGTAAATAAATGAATAAGCATGATTAGGAAAAAAGATGAAATATATTAAATGTTAACGGTTGTTGTTAAGGATTATAGGTGAACTTTATTTCATGCTTTTCTGTATTTTCTTCAATGAATATGTGTTAATTTTATCATCAGAAGAATTTTTTTAAGTTCCTTCTAAGGAACTGGATCTTTCAAGGCTTGATTAAAATGCTTAAGTTACTGGGCTGGCCCCGTGGCTCACTTGGGAGAGTGCGGCACTGGTAGCACCAAGGCCGCGGATTCAGATACTATATAGGGATGGCCGGTGCACTCACTGGCTGAGCGTTGTGCAGACCATACCATGCCGAGGGTTACAACCCCCTTCCCGGTCAGAAAAAAAAAATGTGTAAGTTACCTAAAACTTAATGGTCAAAAGCATGGGTTGTTCAGATGAATCTGGTTTTTAATCCTGGTTTTGCTACTTTCCAAAGGTGCACTCGTGGCCAAATTACTTGATGTCTCTAGGTCTTCCTTTTTTTCCTTGTAAACAGGGATAACAGAAGTGTCTGTTACACGGACTCATGTGAGGATTAAATGACATAAGGCAGGTAAGGTGCTGAGTAGAGTGCCTGGGGCATGGCGAACCCCCAGTAAGTGGGGACTGCCCACAGCAGCAGTGGTGCTGGGAGAGCTGCCACATGCTGCTGCTAGCTACCCAAGCCACATCAGCACAGGTATCTGTCAGTGTAACTTCTGGCCTTCTTCTTGTAGGACAGACAAGAGAAGTTGGGAGTGGGAGAGGCTGAGGACCAGAAGACCTGGAGCTGGGGGGCACCCTCTCCCTATCCGGATGGGTCAGTTCTGCCCATAGTCCTATGCACTGAGTGGGGAGAAGAGATAGATATTCTTATATCCCAGTAAAATTTCTGTGAGGCAAAACAGCCCCACTTTAACTTTTCTGACATATGATGTTCAGAGTAGTCAAATTCTAGCTGCTGGAAGAACAACAAATTCTAATTTCCTGACCTGTATGTAGTAAAGTTTCATTGTACGGGTGTACCTTTGCATTTAATTTCCTTAGCTTTTTAGATACACACAAAGCACTCTCAACAAGAAAATGGAAATAAAAGAGAATAACTGCACAATTCACCACACATGCCAACGTGAAGATGTCATTGATGTTCTCATAATTACTCATTAAAATAAATGCATGCATACAATAAGAGAAACAAATATTTTTACTTGCAAAGGCATGCAGCAGAAATATAACCACATTTAGGAAATATAAAGAAACTTGTGCTGATTTATTCCTGCCACATCACAGTTCCTATTTATATTTTTATATCAAGCAATTCTGTCAAACTTAGCAAAAGACATTCTTCCCAAAAATTAAATAAACTTGCTTAAACCTCAATATAAAAAAATAAACTATGTGTAGTACTGTAGTGGGTGTGAAAAAGTCACAAAAAGTAGTTCAAAGCCACCAGGACACTATTTTAAAACATTAGCTAATTCACAAATATCCCAAAGAAACTAGAGACTACTCAACGCTGAAAAAAATACTCCTTTTGGCAAAATCAATTTCTATTTTGATCTATTTCTATTATTTTTTTCTTTCTCTTTTCCCTATTAGTCTCTTCTCTATTATCTTGTATGTGTTTATAAAAAGATCTAAGACATTTTTTTTACAACCTAATTCTCAAACTATAGTTACTTGTTAAAAAGTCATTGTATTTGAAAATTACACTAAATAAAATCATCTTGCAGCTCATGGTTAGAAGAGACTTTTGTGAGATTTTTTATTTTGATAGATTAACACAGTGCTATAAACTCAGTAGATGCCTAATAAATATACATTAGATGACTCGAAGGGTGGCAAGAGAGAAGGTGAGGGGATCACAGCAAAAACTACCAAAACCACTACTTTCCTAAACCACCCATGTGCTAAAGTGTGGAAATCACTACATCAGGATAAGAAAGAATAATGGTCTTCAACTTCTGAAAGAAACATGAATATTGTTAAATTACTGTTATTGGTTGAATCGTGTCTCCCTCAAACCTCCAAAGAAGAGGATTTTTGTTGAAGTCCTAACCTCCAGTACCTCAGAATGTGATCTTATTTAGAAATAGGGTCATTGCAGATATAATCAGTTAAGACGAGGTCATCCTGGAGTAGGGTAGGCCCTTAATCCAATATGACTGGTGTTCTTACAAGAAGACAGCCATGTGAACACACAGACACACAGGGAGAACATCATGGAACAATGAAGGCAGAGATTGGAGACATGTAGCTGAAAGCCCCGGGAGCTAGGAAGAGGGGAGGAAGGACTTGCCTGAGGGCTTGCCCGGGAGCATGACCCAGCTGCACCTGATCTCAGACTTCCAGCCTCCAGCACCAGGGGACAACAAAATTCTGTTCTTTTAAGCCGCCCAGTTTGTGGCACTTTTTTAGAGTAGCCCTAGGAAATTAATACAATCTCTTTATTTTATTTAATTTTAAAATTCATTTTTTTAATATCATAAGGCATGCTCATAGAGAAAATTTTCAGAACCACATCTTGAAAAGAGGGAAAAAATCGCTCATAGTTTTTTCAGCCCAAAACTACTAAAATTTGATGTATTGCTTCACATTATTTTTCCAATGAATAGTTTTTAGATTTTATATAGCTATGACCATAATCTCAGACAAATTTTGTACAGTGTTATTTTCAACTAGAATTATATATTTTCTGTGATATTACAGACTTTTTGTAAACATCCTTTTAGTTTTTCAATGTAATCAATGCTGCCCAGATTATTATTAGGCAACTTTATCATTTTAATGTTTTTGTTATTACAAATAGTATCTTGGATCTTACTCTTGAGTAATTAAAAATGTTCTTGATTATCTTATCAATTCTCTAACATGTGCTCTGTGAGAAACAGGAAGTAGGCTCTTTAATTAAAAAACAGGCCACCAAATAGACCCTAATAGACTGAGGTCACACTTAAATAGACTGGGAATGGGTCACAGCTCACCCCTCAGATCTAGTATTAGCATGAGAGTGAAACATCAGACAACTAACAAATACTTAGTCACATGATACCAGGTTGGGCGATCTGCGACAGTGTCAATTCTAGTAGCACTGAATCCAGAGCGCTGATTCCCACTACTGCTCAGGTCATGGCAATGATTCCAGAAAATGTTTAATTTGTTGCTTAGTTTTGAACGCAGCAGAAATATATTTAATAGATATCTCTGCCATGTGATAATGAAAGTTTTAAAACCTTTCTTAGCAGAGAATATCTCATCTTAAGAAAATATTACTCATATTCCCAATCCATAAAACATATAAAAGCAGAACTTGTGTGGTGGAAGGAGAGAAGGCCGGGCAGTGAGCTCAGCAGTCATATTACTAACTCCCCAGACCTCCCTTGGAATATCCAGGAAGCCCTGAATGAACCATCTCCAGGGAACCTCAAGGCTCTTAGGAACAGTTAGTAAAACAGAACACATATTCTAGTTTTTCATTCATTCCGCATAGAATGGTAGCACAGAAAGTGACTTTATTAGAGGTCTTATGTGCCTACAGAATTATAGTAATGAAAAATAGCTTTGAAGTTTTTCCCAGGCAACTTGTTCTCTCTTCTGAGTGCCTGCCTTGTTCCCAGTTCCTGGAAATTTCAAAATGAGTGGTGACATTTACAAGTGGCATATGTTGAGTCCACATCCAGATCATTCCCTCTTTAATTCCTCTTACTGTCTACCGGCATCCCACTTCTGCATTTTCTCCTCTTATACAGATTAAAGCGCTAAGCTGTGACGCTAAAGATCATGCGTGCGTAGCACTTCTCCACAAGTACTATTTCAAATCTGGACTTTTTTTTACATGCCAGGCAGCTAACAGTGATAAGTTGTAGTGCAATAAAAGATGCAATTCTGTGAGAATAAGTAGTCCTTCCTTCTTGTGACTCCCAGTTGCATTTCCAGAAGTGGTAAAGACTTTGTGCCCATCTAGGTACACTTTCTTGTCCAACACCTCCCCACTCCTCATTCCCAAATAACCTTCAGGAGTTGTCTGTAGCCAAGAATTAGGAAAAATCTAGGTGATCCATGTCATCATGGCTGTCTTCTTGACATGGTTTTGACTACCTTTTCTAAACTACTTGGCCGCAGACTACAGAGTATAGATATGGAAAAGAAGATGAAGATTCAAAAGAGCAGGAAAGGCCTCTAATTCTGCAATTCATAAATGTGGCATTTACAGATCATAGTTTATTGTTGGTATGCCAGCACTTGCTAAAGGACACATTTTAGAAGGTTTTGAGACTGGAATCACTATAATTAACTGAGAACTGCAAATCAATAGGACTGGTGAGATTGCAGTATCACTAATGGAGCCTTGTGGTTCATTCATTTTTAAAGGTATAAGCTTGAACCTCCTCTCCGATGGGGGCTTGATGCATACTGGCCAGGTTCTGATGCATCATATTCTAACTCGTGATTCTACTTCAGTTGTGACATATTAACTGGCTAAGCATAAGAGAGAACCCTGGTCTGCTCAACTTCCTGGGATTTAGCTGCACAGGCTGAGGACATAAATCATATTCTAACTCGTGATTCTACTTCAGTTGTGACATATTAACTGGCTAAGCATAAGAGAGACCCCCGGTCTGCTCAACTTCCTGGGATTTAGCTGCACAGGCTGAGGACATAAACGTCTGATCAAGTGCAGATAAAATCTGTTACGTCTTCAGCTAGGTCTAACTTGGCCTTCTCTTGGCAGAGCCCCTGATTCCCTTCACTCAACCACCTACCCTGACAACATTCCCATCCAGCTTCTCCCAACCACTTCCTATGGCTCCCATCTTGGTTTTTAAATCTAGGACTATCTCTTACTCAATTTTTGAGGCCCTTTGAGGATTCTGCAGGTAAAGGACTTTTCACAGTTTAACCTGATTCATGTAATCCTGATATACAAATTTATAAAAAGGATGAGTTGAGGGACATAAAAGGTTTTAAACAGGTCTTCTATAAATAGCAAGCTCCTCTGCCTTTAAAATATTATGTTTTTTAACAAACTGTTTACAAAAACACAGGTACTCCATAAAATAAACCAAGGTTTCTCCACCAACACAGGTACTCATAAAATAAACCTATACATTGTTTTCATCTTCAGTCAAGCTAGGTACATCCAGCCCAGCTGCCCACAGTGACAACCTGCTCATCAACACACTCCTCATTAGCTCATCTCTTCCATTTTTCCATCCCAACTACCTGCACCCAAATCTCTGTCTCAGGAGCTGCCTCTGGGAGACCTGAGCTAAGATAACTTCCTGCTCACAGACGAGGCAACACCCACGGCCCTGCTAGCTAGGGTAGGGTGCTGGTGCTGCCTCCAGTCTGCTGCTTCTTTTGTTGCTCTCTGATCTGCTTCTGCATCCCACGCCTTCCACCCTGCTGTGCACTAGAGCAGTTGCTTCCTTTTAATCCAATGATACACTAGTGAAAAAGATTTTGACTCTCTCTACCAATGCTCAAAGATGGTCTTTAAAGGGCTGAACCTTGCTGCCGACTCTACAGTATTCCTATGTGCTACTGGCCACTTCCATTGTTCACCTCTCCCCTTCCACCCTGATGGTTATAGGGCTGAGGCCAGGGTTTGTAAATCAGTTTCAAAGGCTCTAAGAGGACCCTGGGATCATTTCATCAGATCCCCTAATCTCATATTTCAGAAAACTGAAGGGCAGAAAGAGAAACTGAGGGGCACTTGCTCAACCCCTTGTCCGTCAGATGTCTGACTGCTAAACCTGTGCTTCTTCTCTTCTGAGGTGTTTCTGAACACACCTTACCATCTCTTCCTTTATTTGACTCAATTCCCCTTACTCACCAAAACTTTATTTCCGGTTGACCTAAGTCCTCAATGACCCTGAACACTTAATTTTTACCCTCTGCCCTCCTTGCCCTGCCCCATTCTGAGGTTGAAAACCCATTTCCCTTCAAATTTTTGCAACAAAGAAAAAACTAAGAAATAAATAAAAATAGGGGATGGGGTGGTTGTTGTTGTGAACCTAACGGTCTTGTATAATTAAGCTCCCCCTGGAATATTTATGCATGGGTGCACGATGACTGCCAGTCTGGCCTATCCTACCCCAGGAAGATGAGCATTCATATTCCAAGGTCTGCTGAGCACAGGCACAGCTCACCTGCCTTCTGATCTCTGGAAAGCCAAGGCAAGGCTGTTTCTACCTTGATGTGATTGATAATCCGGGTTCTGTTTTCAACCCCCACATCATGTCCTTGCCTCAGTTCTGCCTTCTGGTTCCACCTAACCTGTCATGCTCCATCTCTCAGGGTTCTCTGTCTGAACTGAGTCCTCTGCCCATTGTGGCCCGTCTCTTCATGCTTTCAACTTCTCATTCTTTGTCCAAGCAAGCTATTTTTTCCCCTAATCTAAAATGCCAGATTGGTATTTATTTAACCTATCACCTTGATGATCTTTTTGGGTGGGTTTCTTTTGTGTCCTCAAGTAGATTCTTAAGAACAAGTGCCAGGACAAGTCTACTTCCTGGCATCACATACTGCACAACACTTGTTATGGAATGAATGTTTGTCTCCCCTCCCCTGCCCCCAACTCATACTTTGAAGCACTAACCCTCAGTGTGGCTGTATTTGGAGATAGGGTCTCTAAGGAAGTAATTAAGGTCAAGTTAGGTCACAGGGTGGGGCCCTGGTCTATAGGACTAGTACCCTTATAATAAGAGATACCAGAGAGTCTATTTTCTCTCTCTCTCCTTGAACATGCACCAAGGTAAGGCCATGTGTGGACATAGCAAGAAGGTGGCTGTTACAAGCCATCGGAAACCAAATCTACCAGAACCTCAATCTTGGACTTCTTAGCCTCAAGAACTGCAAGAAAATAAATTTCTGTTATTAAAGTCACCCAGTCTACGGTATTTGTTATGACAGCCCCAGCTAACACATGGTTATTGACCGAAAATATGGACCCTACCCTCAGAGGGGGAGTGGAGTTTTGAGATGCACAGGTATACACTGCTCCTGTGTGAAAAGTTAATTAACTTTGGTTTTGGGTTCAAAAGCAAACCTTCCTTTGTCACTACTATTCAGCAACTCCCATCCTTTCCTCTGTTCATGACAGCATACTCAAGTGTAAACAAGGCACCAATTCACAAGCAAATTGCTTACCTCCTTGTCTATACAGCCTTCTAGCCTCCTGTTAGATGCCAAGTTTTAGAGAATCTACCATCCCAAGACCTCCTGCATCTCCTGTCACCGGGCCTTATTACCCTGGCTTTGGCTCTTGCCTCTTATCTGTTCCTATCTCCAGTCTTCATTTAGTATATAGAAGAGAAAATGGAGGATCAGAAGTTAAGCAACATATGCAAGGTTGCACAACTGATAAACAATAGAACTAGGGTTCAAGCCCAGTTCTGTTTTGCCCTGCCAGCATACTTTCCACTAGACCTGTTTACTGCTCTTTCCATTTTGCTAGAATTTGTAATGTTCTGCTTTGCACGATGGCTATTTATGAAACTGTCTCATATCCATTATCAGACTGTAAGTTCCTTGGGGGTAGGCTGTCTTGATTTTCCTGATATCCTGGGCAATGGCTAAGCCAGTGCCTTGCACTGGGTGGGCACTTCAAGAATAGGTACTAACTCAAAAGTGGGAAATAAAAGTGGTGAAATAGAAAATAGCAGCTTAGGAGTGAGGAAGATTTACAGAAAGCCTGTAGGCGAAGGAAGACATAGTTCTGGGTTGGGCGTGAGGAGACGGAAGGAACTTGGATAGGCAGAGTGGAAGGGGGTAGTTCCTCAAGGTCATGGAAAACCTGTGGAAGGAAGCTGCCTTGGAGGGATTTCTGCATCAGGTCCAGCTGTATACACTGAGCAAGTTATTGAACTTCTCTGGACATTGGTCCCCTAGAGTGTAAAGTGAGAAAAATAAGAGTACCATTCAGGGTTGATGTGAAGAATAATGAGATAATACATGTAAAGGACTTAGCAAATTGTCTGAGCCCAATATGTGTTATCCTTTATTAATAACAAACACTATAGAAGTATTAATAGTAGTATGGTCTGAAAGTTCAGATGTGCACCAGACTAGTTCTCTGAGTAAATTATTTAACTTACACTCATAGATAATGTTAATGCTGTTGAATGATTAAAAAAAAAAACAATTTAAAAGCACCAATAAATTCCTAGGAACACTTTGGTTACTATGATTTTCCTAATCAATAGGTATCAGGAGTTCCCGAATAGATTTTATTATTATTTTTTCATCCTTGTTCAGGGGCCATACTAATCTTTTCTGCATTGTTCCAATTTTAGCATATGTGCTGCCAAAGGAAGCACCCTGAGTATATTTTAGTCATACAAGGGATTCTCATAGTCAAAAATCCTGGAACTGCTGGAAAGCAGGAGAGTGCTAAACATCTTCTGGGTACAGCAGTCTAACTTGGCTGAATCAGAGACTTGGATTTTGGAAATAGGCTAACCTGGTGCGAATACCCTGTTCCATTTCCAGGCTGTTTTTCAGGAACTTGGGTACATTCCTTATCTTTCAGTACTTTTGCTTCCTTACCTAAAATGAGGGTAACGATTACCGCAGGACTGTAAATTGCATACTGTATATAAAGCACCCAGTCCAATGTGGAGTGGGGCATAGTATTCACGTAAGAACTGGCAGATGATGATGATGATGATGATGGTGATATTTGTGAAGCCCAATTATGAAGGGCCTTGGATTTTCATCTCCGTGATGTCGTTGTTCTCAGTGTGTGTTCAACTGAGAACTTGCCAGAAATGCACATTCTCAGGCCCACTCCAGGAGCCTGGTGATCTGTGCTTTTACAATCCCTCCTGGCGATTCCGATGCACTCACATTTGAGAACACTGTCTGCAAAGTAATAGGGAGCCACTGAAAGTTTCTGGACGGTGGAGGAATGGGATATAAATGACTGCTAAGTAAACTGCGATGCTTCAGACTGACTTCCGAGGTTGCTGGAAGAAACTTAATTTGTTGATCCTTAGTAATCTCCAGGTACAAAACACGGGTTAGTACTTACAGCGCCCCGGGTTAGTACTCACAGTGCTCAGCCACCGAGCGCTGTCAGGGACGCAGCACCAGGCAATTACAGAAGCGATTTGGCCGGGCGGCCAAGGGATCCTCAGCGAATCCCCCCACTACAACCGTGCCACAAATTTGGCCTGGAAAAGAAGAGAAAGTTAAAGAAAACCATGTCGGGAAACCGGAAACGCGGGTCTCAAGAGTATCCCAGGTGGAGAGAGTGGTGGGGGCTGGGAGAGGTGGGGGTGGGGAGCGAGGGAGGCCCCGCGTCCGCTGGGAC
>NW_007735143.1:40796-55428 GCF_000696425.1 Galeopterus variegatus | reverse complement strand
CGGCGGCCCCTTTGTCTGCCTGTGTCGGCATGTGCGGGGACGCGGGGCGCAACCCGCCACTGCCCCCCGCGCGGCCCTCGGCGCTGGGGGACCGCACGGGCCAAACCCACCTCTTTGTCACCGCCCTTTCTTTCCAACTGCTCCGTTTTATTTATTCTGTTTTTTTGGCCTCTTTTAAATGATAACCCCTCCCCTCCTTCCTCTCCAGGATCCTGCTGGGATTTTTGAGCTGGTGGAAGTGGTTGGAAATGGCACCTATGGACAAGTCTATAAGGTCGGTGTGGGGCGCCTCTTTGTTTCCCGTGGCATGTTGAAACTTCTTGCTGGGGACGAGCAGAAGGGTGATAAAAACGCCGCTCGGCCAAAGTTGGGAAAGGGGTTTCGCTCGCAGTGCCTCTGTTTTTAAACACGGAGTTTATATTCAGACTGGCCTTAAAAGACCTCGTTTCCTGGCTTTGAGATAAGGAAATAAGCTACATTCTTAGGCGTGCAGTTTTCTTCAGTAAAATGGAAAAGGAGTGTATCATAAGACAACCTGCATTTTTTCTTCTTTCTCCCCCCCACCCCCAATCTGGCTTTCTGAGTTTGTGTGTGAATTAAAATTTAGTATCAGCGTGACTTGCCTATGACTTTCCTAAACCACTGCCTTGGCCTTCTTGAAAATTGTCTTCATGTTTCCTCATTTGGATGCTTGCCAGGTGCTCAAGGTGGGGGGTTTGGTGTTACCTGGGACTACTTTATAACTCTGGCTACCATATCCTCTACTGATGAAAACATATTTTGGGGAAGTAGGGAGGAGTGTGTTTGGGCAACAGGAGCAGGAAGAATTATGGTGTGGGGATTATAAAATCTGAATTCCAGGAATAACCTGTTTGACAGCTGTGTAATAGAAACAGAAATGAAGGAGAGCGAGGAGTAAAGAGGATGCCCTGGTTTCAGACCCACCCCCGATTTTTCTCTTTTTAAAAATTGTAACACCCTGCGCCCGTTCCCCATAGTAAATGAAGCTAACAAATCTGGAGACTATGAGTCTGTGCTGAGTAGCTGGCACCTGATGTGACTAACAGTGTTGTTCATTCTCGAGATTCTGAAAGAGCTGTAGGTAATGGAGGCGAAGGCCTTGAAAGTGCAAAACAAATGTTGAATTCTCCCTGTCTTGATTTGGTTCTTGTTACTGAACGTTTTCTAAAAGTAATGTGCACTGGAGAGTTTTCTAGCAGTTAGAGTAGATACAAGGTTGGGTTAGAAAAAATATCTTATGAAGCAGGGCTTTGTGGTTTACCATGAAGAATTGTCATTGTCTCATTACAAATGGGGGGAGGGCTGGAAGCTGACTGTAGACATTCTCATGGGCCAGAGTAAGCGTGGACACTATTGTCTCTTTTCTGCTTTATAAATAGGGTTTATCTATCACTTGAACACCTCTACTGCAGCTCCAACTTCCCCTGGCCTGGGTGGTGTACTTACTGACTGGCCTGTGGTCTGAACTTGAGTCAGTGTTCTTAGGTGATCTCAAGCTAATTAGCATGTGTTTTGTTAACTTTTGGGGCTGAGGCCAGATTTTTGAATTCGAAAGGGAGCCCTGTTAACTCAGCCTGCTGGGCTCGACTGCATTTGGAAGGCTTTGGGAAACGTTGGAAAACATTACTTTGCAGTGCACTGAGTGGCTGGTAACTGGCTTAAAGACATTCTCTGCAGCCCCAGTGTTTAAGCACCAGTCAGTTTTTTCTAACCCAGTTTTCTGGCCAAATCTAAGTGGTGTATGAACTCTTCCAAGTGAGTTAGCCAGAGCTGCTTTTTGACCTGGTTACACAGTAGTTGGGTTGTTTGTATCTTATTCAGTCAGCGTGGATGTTAAGGGCACTGAAGTAAACTAGAAGGCAATAGTCTTTTTAAACTGTAAGAAAAAAGAAAGAAGCCTGAGTGTGTATTGGTTTTAGGAAGTGCGAGCTCTTTATGATAATAGTTTGGGCAGGTTCATTGTTAAGTTTTTTCCCCTCCTCATTTCCTCTTTGATTCCATACCGTGTTCCCCCCAAGCTTTTGAAGTAGATTTGCTTAGCTCTGCATTTGAGAAGTATTTGGGATACCGGCAATGACACAGCTCTCTGCAAAGTCTGTGTGCAGTTGAGGAGAAATTCTCTAATTATGCAAACCTAAGGAGTTAAGAAATCCGTGCAAAAGTTGCATACAATCCAGAACAAAGTAGTCCCTGAGACTTTGCTTACAAATAGTTACATTTTTTTAATCATTATGGAAAATTTCAAACATACGCACAAAGAATAGCTCAGTTTGTTATCAGCACATGACTAATCTTGTTTCATCTATATTCTTTCTCCCCTTCTTTATCTTAACTTAAATCTCAGATACATTTCACTCAAATATTTCAGTATATTTCTTTTTTGTTTTTTACATAATCACCATGTCATTATTACACCTAGAAAAATATCATATCCAGTGTTAACATTTTCCTGATTGTCTCAGATATGTTTTCTGACTGTCACAAGAAGTTCTTTAATATTCCCAGGCTGGTACTGGGAACTTCAACTTTAGAGGTGGTGAAAATAGCAGAGCAGCATCTCTGTTCTCCTTTTAAGTGTGGAATTTCTAGAACCGTTTACCAATAATATACTTAGGGTTTATTTAGTATTTTTCTTGGCATGATTTGCATATGGTGGTTTTAAGATTAGATTATTAATGCTTTAAAGTTTGCTCATTGCTGCTAAACATCCTTTAGTGTGAATGGCATTGGAGTTTGGAAAATATTTGTGACTAATTTGTTATTTATAAAGAAGTTTTTTTTTTAAGGAAACCGTAATTTAAGATAAAACACCTGTAAGCTGAACAACCTGTAGTCCTAGTTTATTTCAGTATTATATTTTCTATTTTTCATTTTTCCTGTGAACTTTTCAGTTTTAAGTGACAGTTTATTTTGAGGTGACTATATTTATGTGAAGTGATTGAGTTGAAAGGGAGTCTTCTGAGTTTTGATATGTCTTATGGAAATAGCTGTTCTGGGGAGATAGCTTCTAATTTTTCATGTATCTGACAAAAATGGTAAATGGCTGGTATAGTTGAACAGTATGTAATGGTATCTTAAAAAGAGAAGTTGAAAAACAGGGTGTATTCTGTTTGGAGAAATTTATTTTTAGCCTTAGGAAAGGATACTCGTAAATTAAAACGTAAAAAAAAACAAAGTTCTGAGTTTCTGTTCACAAGGTTACATTCAGAATACCATATATTCATAAAATGTCTGTAGCATGATCATGTGCATGTCTGCTTACTCATTCCCCAGGCTGAATGAACATATTGAATTTTAATTATTTTCATAAATGGGGATATAGTGATAGTCTGGAAAACTAAAACCAGAAGTGGATCAAGTTTGTTTCCATGTTATTTTGGATTTTATTGTTACTTTTAATATTTATTTGATGATTTTTTGGTTTTTCTCAGGATAACTACTGTTATTTTGTATTTTGTGAACGTACAATGGCTGGTGTTCCAAACTGTCGTGAATAGAAGACTGCCAGCCAGAGTAGGAAAATTCTGTCTTGAAAGGACTGTAGGGGTCAGAGAGGAATCCAGTAAACAGTAAGGTGGAAAGCAGGGAGTTTAGAATTCAGCAAGTGAAATGTTTGAAATAAGGGCTCACTTAAAGGAGGGACAACAGACTTTATGGAGGTCTTGAACCTGTCTGACCCTATTCTGGGAGGAAAGGCACAATGAAGTCCTTGGAGGTTGAGGAGGAGGGTCCTCTAAGCCTAAAGACCTTGCTGGTAAGGGAGCCAATACTGAGCATTTGCCCCCCTCGGGCACTGTGCTAACGCTGTACCCCCCATTCATTGATGAAAGGTGGCGGGAGGGGCATGTATATGTGGCAGAAGGGCTAAGAGTAACCTTTGGAAATGGCAGGAGGTTTAGGGAATAGTGAGAATCTTAGGGAGAGGTTATTTGGGCTCTGGTGGAGGAGGGACTTCATTCTTTAAGCATTGAGGAGCCACTGAGAAGTTTCGTCGGGATTGAGGATGGCTGGGATTTGATCAGGTGATTTTTGGGAAGGAACAAGTGAGATGATTGGCCTAGGGCAGTGGTCCAGAGAGAGGAAGTGGTGGTAGAGGGGAGGAGAGGTTGGAGTGGATACTTGGGCATTCCTGCTTGCTGTGTTTAACTTGCTGAGTTCACCTTGGTATGCCCCTTTGAATGGATACACTGTCTACTAGATTAGGAGGAGCCTTGGGATCAACAGGATGAAAGTGCTAAAATTACTTTCGATTGCTTAGCAATAAAGTGCCATGAATTGTCTGGCTTTTAAAAATCATTAGTCTAACACTTAAACTTTTGTGAGGCATTCTCTAAATGTTATCTTTTAAGTGTAGGATCTCCTGTTCAGTCTAACACTTAAACTTTTGTGAGGCATTCTCTAAATGTTATCTTTTAAGTGTAGGATCTCTTGTTCTTTTTTTTTTTTTTTTTAACTTTTTAAAAAATTTATTTTATTTTATTTTTTTTTAATGTGACCGGTAAGGGGATCACAACCCTTGGTGTGGTGTTGCCTGCACTGCGCTCAGCCAGTGAGTGCACCGGCCATCCCTATATAGGATCCGAACCCGGGGCCTCGGTGCTCCCAGCGCTGCACTCTCCCGAGTGAGCCACGGGGCCGGCCCGGACCTCTTGTTCTTAATTGGAGGTAAAGTTATCCAGTGGGGCAAAATGAACTTTGTAGAACTGGATGTTTTCATTCTTTTTTTTTTTTTTTTTTTTGGTGGCCCGCTGGTACAGGGAATCGAACCCTCGACCTGGGTATTATAACACTGCGCTCTAACCAGCTGAGCTAACCGGCCAGCCTTTGGATGTTTTCTTTAGGAGGTGGGTTGTATCAGCTGATCTGCAGCTGAGAGGCATGTTCAGGCTTGTTCTGAGATGTAGGTTTCCTTCATGCTGGAAGGATTCTGGACTTGGGTAAAGTGGGAGGAAGCAAGCTCTGTTGAACAAGTATTGGTGTGTAGCTCTCTTAAAGAATATCAACCCAGACTTCCAAAAGTGTTTTACTAAATCAGGAACATCACAAGCTTTTCCAGAAAATCCAGCTACCAAAAAAAACCCTGCCGATGATGTATTTTTTATTCCTTATTGCTTGAAACTTTGTAGTAAATATATAGTCAGTTGCATACCTGCAAACTTGTATTAACAAATATTGGATGTGTATGTATTTCTACATATTGGTATAATCCAAGAATACCATCTGGGCACTTTGGGTACACTCTCTGTGTTCATAGATTTTTGCAGATTGAGCATGGAAGAGCAAAGAGATGTTTTTTGAAATAATGCATCCCTGAACAGATGTGCTAAGTCAAAGAATAATCTTCTAAGGAGTTTCATTTCTAGAGAGTTAAAAATATTACAGACTAAGTACATTTTACCTATGCTTTAATATATGAATTTCATACATAGTGTTTAATTTTGTTTCTTTCCTTTATTGTAAATACTTGGCCAACTGGTTGTAAACAGCTGCTTGAGCTAAGAGATTTCCCACTTTTGGAGCATCAGGTATTTTCCATCTCTCAGTTGTGTTAAGTTTATGGTGCCTGTGCTTCTTATCATTAGTATCAGTGCTTTCATTTTTCTATATTCCAATCATTTAAAAAAACTGGCAGACATCAATAGGATATTTAAATAATTGCCCAAGTTACTGCTTTTCAGACATAGGTGGTCAAGGTGCTGAGGCAGAACTGTTGGCAAGAAGCTAGCATTACTATGGTAACCTGGCAGGTTCACTCTCCAGCTTTGGTATAGGTGTGTTCTAGACAGTGAGGTAAAATGTACAAAAATGCAGACTGCTTGATAGTTAACTGTATTAGAGTCAAGATTCCACAGTAAATTCTCAAAATCAAATGCTAATTTAGAATATGATAATTTTAAGGGTTGAAACAGTTTTAGGTCACCTCCTTACCTTTTGAGTCAGTGTTTTAAAAACTTGGATTCTGTCACAAGTAGATAGATACATGGTAGGTTGCAGTTCATCATATAAAGTATTTGCAAGTAAGTGCTTTGAAAATTTACTACAGATAGATTTTTCACTAATTCAGTTTGCTTTCTTGTAATGCTAGTTGGATTACAGTGTTAAAATATTATGGTATTTTTAGTATTTTATTTGGGGGCAATCACTTTAATCGGGGGTAGAGATTCCCAGGTACTTATTTAACTTCCAGAAGATTTGGTTGACAGTTATTTTGCTCTAATAATATAATAACACAAGAATTGAATCAGAGTAAATTTTTTGGACACGTGGAAGGATGGTTAGGAAAAGAATGGAGAAGGCCAGGGTGATGTTATATTTATTTCTGGTGACTAGTGTGGCAGCAGTATGTTCTTAGGTTTTATAATGTTAATTCACTGCTCACCAAACAGGATATGATCTTTTGTTATGAGGCTGGTTCAGTAATAAAAGTCCGCTAGCATTATTCAGAGGAGAAGCTGCCTCTTGGGTTAGATAATTAATAAAGTGATTTGTTGGGAGGCACCAAGTTGGGAGGTACTTTTTCCTGTAAGAATTCCAAAGGAAAGATTAGAGTAAGTTTTAGGACATCTACATTTAAAAAACTGGAATCTTAGAAACTCTAACATCTGGGGCAGCACTATGAGGAATTTATACCTAAATTGGGGAGAAAAGGTGAAAAACAACCATACAGGGGTGGTTTCATATAGCGAGTATTTACTGTGCTGTTACTCGTGCCGGGCCCTTTTCTGAGTGTTAGGCATATGGTAGTGAACGAAGAAGGGTGGTAGATCTACTCTCATGGAACTCAGGAAAGACAGGGGGATGGGTGCAAAATACCAAATATGGATATCAACTGTAGATCCTGTGTTGTCTGCGTCTCCCCAGGTCCTGTACCCAGCACATTTGCATTCAGACACAAAGAATATGCCTGCGCATGGAAATGGCACACGCTTCAGTGTGTTCTTTATAAGCCTAAGTGGCTCAGCCTCAGCAGGGCTTCTCTGTACAGTAAAATACAGTAAAAACAAATGACTAGAAAAGTGAAATGAAAAAGTAGAGATAGAAAATACCAGCTTAAATTTTGTTAAAATCAAAAGACATAATGTTACCCTGTCAAATTGCTGTACAGGTTTTAATACACTTATTCTCAGTTTCTGAAATGATCTTGCTGTGTACTGCAGTTAGCAGACCACACTTTGAGAAGCACTGAACTGGGTGGGTGGATTCCAAGTGAGGCTTTTAATAAACTCTGGTTGGTTTATTAAAAACTCTTTAGCAACCTGGAGAATTGGGGGCTGTTGTTCGAGCCCAGCAGTTGATTCTCCCATCCTTGAAAAGTAGGGAGCCAGAGCACATGCTGCTTATAATTGCCAAATGCCTTTGTACCCTGGGCATTGGAGTTGCCTCAAATGTGGCTAGATATGGACAAGTTATTCTGTTAAATATAAATAACTGAAAGAAAAAAAAAACCCACTTTTACATTAAAACTTAAAAAATCCATTATTTTAATTATAGATGGGGTCTTTAAAAACTTATCAAAATTATAATCAGATGATACTAAAATGCTCCAACTCAATTATCCTGTTTCCCAGAGGAATCAATTTTCAGTGCTTTTAGCTGCTGTATCTTATATTTACTGCCGTATTTCTAAATTATATGCTTGTATGGCTGTTTCTTGATTTACCAGTTTTATACATTTGTTGACTTCCTGTAGCAGTCATTATAGTTGTTGAGCTACTGTAGTTCAATAGTAGTTGAATATTTAGCTCCTATACTTGCTCCCTCCCTTAAAAGAGTATATCATAATTTGGGGTTAAAATGGTAGTTGCTGTGAGCCATGCAGTCTAATATGATCACATTTCTTATTTTAAACGTCACTGCCCCTGATATTGCTTTTATTTTTTCATTTGCATAGTTTTCTATTTACCTATCTAGACTTTTCTCCTCAAATGCCTTAAATGATATATTAAATGCCTAACAAAGTTCAGCCTTAACATATGCTTAAAAACTTCAGATACTGTTTCAGATAATCTATTGATTCATTTTTTCTCCCTGGAGATACTTCAGAGTGGGGCAGGTATGGTTACCCCTGGACCTGGTGAATAGCTGTTGTCCTGGAACATCCCTGTTTCCCAGATACCACAGTCTTCCTTTTTGGTTTACTATCTTAATTTCTTGAAGCATATCTGTAGTAGTTTTTTTAAGAAGGGTATATGGGGTATAAAGTTTCTAAGTCCTTGCATGGCCAAAAGTCCCTGTGTTTTGAACCCTGTGTCTCACTACTTTGCCTCATATCCTGTTGTCTGGAGCATCACTTCCTTCAGTTTCTTCAGGGACTATACCTCTGGTTCCCTGTGGGTATGGAGTGATGTGGGATAGGCTGTGTGAGGTAGAGAGAGGGGTCCTAGGGCATTCAACCACTAAACAGGCAAACTTTCACCAGTGCCCCTGATTTTAGCTTTGTACCTCACCTGGTATCGGTTGCTTCCAAATGATGACCTTCTCAGGGTTCTGTGGGGCGAACTGTCTTGCTTCCTTTTGGTGTCCTCCTCAGTAGGCAAAGTAGGGTGTAACTTTTCCCTCTTTACTAAGTCAGTTATCCCTTCATCTACCATTTTAGCTGTCAAAACCTGGTAGAAGTGATCTCTGTTCCATCTCTTCCCCTTTATCTCCTTATTGTTTACCTTAAAATCATTTTTATGGGAATTAATTCTCATGACTCATGTGATTCATCCACCACGTTTAACTAGAAATTGTAGTTTTGATTTTAAACTTATGGTTTTGCTCAGGTGTTTGTTTCTTTTCATTCAGAACAATAACAACAACAATGACAGCATCAAAAACAAAAACGAAAACAAGAGTGAGCACTGCTTTAGTGCATGACCCCTGTACTGATACTTAACTTGAGAGGTGCAAGCCCAGGGAGATGAGGATAAGGAGAAAGGAAGCGAGGCAAGACAGGAAGCAGGGCCGTGTCTGGTACTACGTGTGGGCTGCTGCTTCACAGATGCCTCCCAGAGACATAGGAGTCTGTTCAGCAGGGTTTGTTTTTTTTTTTTTAAAGCAGCTTGAGGTTTCTTTCTTTTTTTTTTTTTTTGGTGGCTGGCTGGTAGAGATTAAACCCTGGACCTTGGCGTTATCAGCACCATGCTCTACCCAACTGAGCTAACCAGCCTGCCCCGTTTTATATGTCGTGAAATTTAGCCAGTTCAAGCTTACATTTCAGTGAGTTTTAGTAAGTTTACTGAGTGGTACAACCTTCACCACAAATCCGTACTAGAACACTTTCATCATCCCAATCAGATTCCTCATACCCATTTGCAGTTAATCCCCCTTCCAACTCAGATCCTCCGGCAACCACTAATATTTCTGTCTGTATAAATTTGTCTTTTTTGAGCATTTTGATTATATGGAATCATTTAATGTGTGGTCTCTTGTGTTGGTTTTTTTTCATTTCACCTAACATTTTTGAGGTTGATCCATGTAGCAGTGTGGTGGTTTGTTCTTTTTTTATTGAATAGTATTCCAGTGTATGAATATACCCCATTTTGTATATCTGTTCACTAATTATTGATGGACATTGAAGTTGTTTGTAGTTTTTTAGCTACTGTGGATAATGCATTCAGCAGGCATTTTTGCCTGGCTTTGAAGTCTTCCCTTCCAGAGGGGAGAAAGGAGTGGGATTTGTCTGTGTGGGTCTTCCCATTTCCTGTCAGCGTAACCAAACACCTGGTTCTGATAACCCTGCTGGACAATCTGGATAAGGGAAAAGCAGTTGGCAGTTCTGCTTCCGTAAAGCCTTTACCTTCCTCACTCTTATTAGTCATCACTGTGAGCTTAAGTCATTTTTTTAAACATGATTACAGTTTCTTTCTTCACTATAAGGACAAACTTTTCACTATCAGTGAGGTCACTGGTATCAGTAACTAGGCCAAACTAGTTTTTCCCTTCTCACTATATTTTGGAGGGGGGTGGAATTCCATTGTGTAATAGACAGCCATTTGCCATGTGATACTAAAAACTGGAGTTTTCATTTATCCCAAGCAGCTGTTGACTCACCAGGATTTAAGAAAACAAAATACTATCTTTGGTCAGAAAAATGTATCCCAAGTTAAATAAGTGATTTGCTTTGTTATAAGGGAGAATAAGATTACTCATCTTAATTTTTTCAAGAGTGCCTTTAGAGTATTTTTCTTATATTTTATTCTAAAGTTCTTTTGAGATATCTTTTATTGGGACTTAATGCATTCAGATCAAATCTAATTAAATTTAATAATACAGTTCTTTTTGAAAATTCTTGTACTTTCATTCTTCCCTGCTTTTGACAGTGACAGAATACTGTTGACTACCAGAACCCTTCCCCCCAATCAGTTTCTCTGAGACCCACTTCATGTAATTGCTGTGTAGTTTTATGACTATTCAATTTTGAGATCTCAAGTCAAAGACTAAATATTATCTGATTTAAGGCTGTGCAAGGGACATGCAGTTTATTGGGGATCTCATGTTAGACACTGAGTATTGCCTGAGGTTGAGGGTGTGCCTTCAAGTGACGTACAATTCACTGGGTGTGTGTATTCATTCACCTGCTAGAGCATGACTCAAATTCTAAAGCCTTTCCAGTTTGAACTTGGCATATTAGAGCATCTTAGTTCTTTCTTTATGTGTACACAGGTTTTCTCATCCATTCTTGTAACTCCCTCCCTCGATTTCCAGAAAAAATGTGGATGTTCAGCTCTTTACTCTTCAGTGATTTGAGAGAACAGTGTCTGTTTTTTGTTTCATTGTCTACAGATATATTGAGCCTGCTCTGCTAGGCAAGATTTCTTAACTTATTTATTATTCAAGCAATTAATGTGTGCATAATGTGTGCCAGGCACCATGTGAGGCTTGCTCAGTGATGACAATGAACAAGAAAGGCAGTCAGCTTGTGTCCTTGTGTAGCATATTGACTAATGTATAAAGCAGAAAATAAACGAACAGTTAAAGAGGATGATTTTGCAGATGAGGAAGAGAAGGGGTCTATGGGAGTGTATGACGTGATAGCTAAGCTAGATCTGACAAAGTAGGTATGGTGGTATGCATACAGAAGCTTTGTGATTTAAATTCAGATTCTCTGGGTGAGGTATAGATGAGTGAGGAGCAATGAACAGTCTGCTAGGAATTAAAACAAGCCTTTAGCCTGTGACTCATCATTTTGGTTAGTACAACTTTGAATAAAGATAGGAGGGGTGTGTTCCACTGATTATGGTAATTGACTGCCTCCCTTCAGTGTGCCTTGAGCAGCTGTCTCTCGGGAGGCCTTGACTCCTACATCTGCTGCTGTTTGGTGTTCATTGCTGTTCTGAATCTCTTGCAGCAGTTAAGAGTTTTCAGTTTATTCATTAAACACCCTGAATAGCCCCATGCAGAGGTAGGAGGAGCAGGAGCCCTCATCAGACCTAACAGTATTCTGTGAGTAATATCTGGAATAATATCTGTTAATGGATGGCCCAAAGTAGGCCACATTCTGCCCTACAGTACACACACAGGGGAGACTGCTTCGTTCAGCTGCTGGTCCTCATGACCTTAGGGCCGGAAGGGATCTCTGTAAAATGAGAAGAATGGTGTACAGGTTTGTGATAGTAGCTTTTAATAAGTTTCTGTAGTCAGGTTATGCAAGGGAATGACTAGAAGATGAAGTTTCACGTTTTTTTTTTTTTTTTAGTTCCTATGTATTTGCTTTTTTGATAATATGGACAAAAGAGAATTTTCTTTTTTTGAGCCTGCTAGGTAAACCATATTTGGGGGGGGTTGGTTTTTTAAAAAAAACTAATATCAAATGAAATGCAGCCACGCATTGCTTAAGGATAGGGATACACTCTGAGAAATGCGTCATTAGGCAATCATCATAGAGTGTACTTACACAAACCTGGATGGTATAGCTCCTACACAGTCACTCAGCGTGGCCTCTTACTGGCGACATTAGCCTCTTACTGGCAACATTAGCCATGTATTTAGTACTCTTTGGGGTCATGATGAACAAAACAACAGGAGATTAAATCAAGCACAAGAGAAAAGGATACAATCAAGAGACATGGTAAACATGAGATATATGAGACTGCTGCCCGCGTAACATGGCCTATGGTTTTACAGTAGCCTTTTTTTTAATAATTAGAAGGAGTATGCCCTAAAGTAACAATACAGTGTATGAGTATAGTAAATACGTAAGCCAGTGACATAGTCATTTATTATCAAGTATTATGCACTGTACATACAGTAATTTTATGTACACTACATTTATACAGCTGACAGCACAGGGTTTGTTTATGCCAGCATCACCACCAACATGTAATGCATTGTGTTGCCACGTTGCAATGGCTAGTGTCATTATAGTGTATGGGACCACCATCATATATGTGGTCCATTGTTGACCAAAACGTTGTTGTGCGGTGCATGGCTGTATTTCTAACCTTTTCCTAATCATACTGGAAAACAGGACTTTTTATTTTCTAATGCTAGACTTCAAAGTGTGAGATTCTTTTTGTTTTATTTTGTTTGAACAAGGGCTTTATCAGTTATCAGCTCCAAGACTGAATTAGACATTTCATTATTTTGCTGCTCAGCTGAAAATACAGTCTTACTGCTATTGCTGTACGAAAAGAGTGATTTAAAATGCTAAATTTTACATGCTTCTGTATTTCCTTGTCTTTATTCTCTGTTTTATTTCTTTCTCGCTCTATCTGCTGAGGACTTGCTGTCATTGGTAGTCTGTCATTTTTCCTCTTTTTCTGCCTTTTTGGGGTTAATTGAGGTTTTTAATGATTCCTTTTATCTTCTTTCTTGGCTTATTGGCTAATAACTTCTACTCATGTTATTATATATTTATTGTTTGTAGTACACATTTTTAACCTATCACAGTCTAAGTGCAAATGACATTATATACTTCATGTGTAAGAACCTTATAGTGGTATCCTTCCATTTCTACCCACTTGGACTTTTACAGTATTTTGGCATATATTTTACTTTTATATATGTTATAAATCCGAGGGGGGAAAAAACCCAATACGTGTACCCATGAGATTACCACTTCTGATGCTCTTTATTTCTTGTGCAGATCCATATTTCTATTTGGTATTATTTTCCTTCTGCCTGAAGGACTTCCTTTAACATTTTTTGTAGTACTGGTATGCTGGTGACTTCCTGTAACATTGTTTTGTAGTGCAGGTCTGCTGGTGATGAATTCTTTCAGGTTTTGTATGTCTGAAAACTTTTTTCCACTTTCAAATTTGAAGGATATTTTTGTTGGGTATAGAACTCAAGATTGACAGGTTTTTTCCTTCAGTATTCTATTTTATGATTTTATTTTTCTGTGTTTTTAAAAAAAATTAAAAAATTTTTTTTATTCAAAATATTTTAACATTTATTTGTACACATTTGTGGGATGCAGTATGTTGTTTCAATACATGCATATACTGCACAATGGTTCACTTTAGGGTAGATAGGATAGCTTTGCATCCATTAGTCCACCACTTTTCCTGCCCCCCTTCAGTATTTTAGAGATGTTATTCTACTGTCTTCTCATTTGCATTGCTTCTACTGAGAAGTCTGCCTTCGTCCTTATTTTGTTCTTCTGTATGTACATGTTATTTTTCTCTGGCTGCTTTTAAGATTTTCCCTTTATCCCTGGTTTTAAGCAATTTGGTTATGCTATGCCTTGGTGTACTTTTCTTCATTTCATGTGCTTGTGTTTTGTAAGCTTCTTGGTTTAGTGGTTTCTTTAAATCTGGGCCGACCCCGTGGCGCACTTGGGAGAGTGCGGCGCTGGGAGCGCAGTGGCGCTCCCGCCGCGGGTTCGGATCCTATATAGGGATGGCTGGTGCACTCGCTGGCTGAGCACGGTGCGGGCGACA
The DNA here is from genome assembly GCF_000696425.1 of Galeopterus variegatus. NCBI lineage: Eukaryota > Metazoa > Chordata > Mammalia > Dermoptera > Cynocephalidae > Galeopterus > Galeopterus variegatus. Next base: position 41,542 of record NW_007735143.1, on the reverse strand, counting down.
CCAAGCCTAGGGGTGCGATCCCCTTACTGGTCACAAAAAAGACAAAAAAAAAAAAATCTGGCAAAATTTTGGCCAGTTTCTTCAGTGTTTTTCACCTCCCTTCCCCCTTCCTAGGCTTGGGGACTCCTATTACATGCATATTAGACCCCTTGAAGTTCACGGCTGACTGATGGACCTTTTTTTTAAAATTCTCTTTGGGCTTCATTTTGGCTAGTTTCTTTATTTTGTTTTATTTTGGCAGCTGGCTAGTATGCGGATCTGCATGTTTTGGCCGGTTTCTGTTGCTCTCCCTTCGCTGTTCACTTGTCTTTTCATCTTCAGTGTTGACTCTGCCAGTAATCCCATCCAGTATATTTTTTATCTCAGACATTGTATTTTGTCTCTCTAGAAGTTTGATTTGGTCTTTTATGTATTTTCCATATCTCTACTTAACTTTTAGAACATATGTAATACAGGTATAATAGATGTTTTAATGTCCTCGTCTGTAATTCTAACATCAGTGTCAGTGTTGGGTTGGTTTTGATTGATTACTATTCTTGTTATTGGTTATGTTTCTCTGTCTGGTAATCTCTGAGTGGATGACAGTAATACATTTTACCTTGTTTGATGCTAGATATTTTTGTGTTCCTATAAGTATTCTTGAGCTTCGTTTTGGGGTATAGTTAAGTCACACAGAAATAATCTGATTGTTTTGGGTCTCACTTTTTTTTTTTTTTTTTTTTTTTTTTTTTTTTTTTTTTTTTTTT
>NW_007735143.1:38202-39485 GCF_000696425.1 Galeopterus variegatus | reverse complement strand
GAGCCATTTTGGGCCGAGCCGCGGGTTCGGGTCCTATATAGGGATGACCGGTGCGCTCACAGCGCTCACTGGCTGAGCGCGGTGCGGCCGGTCTCCAAAAAGGACAAAAAAAAAAAAAAAGAGCCATTTTAAAAATACAGGTTTATTGAAATGTCATTCACACACCACACTATTCACCCATTTAAAGTGTACAGTTCAGTGGCCGTTAATATCTTCAGTGTTGTGCAGTTATAGCCATAGTCAATCTTGTAACATTTTCATCACCCCCAAAATAAACCCCATACTCCAATCTTCCTGTCACTACCTTCCCCCCATTCCCCACCTGAGACCTAGGCTCCTGTTTATGTATTTTTTGTCTTTGTATGTTTACCTACTGTAGACATTTCATATCAATGTAATCAAACTGTTTTGTTACTGGCGTCTTGCACTTTGCATAATGTTTCTGAGGTTCATACATGTTGTGGTATGGATCGGTATTTCATTTCTTGTTATTGTTGAATAATATTCCATTGTATGGATATACCACATTTTGTCCATTCATGAGTTGACGGACATGTGGGTTGTTTCCATTTTGGTCTATTTGGAATGATGTGTTATGAACATTGTGCACAAATTTTTGTATGGACTGTTGGGCATCTAGGAGTGGAATTGCTGGGTCATATGGTAACTCTGTGTCTGACCTTTTGAGGAATTGCTATGCTATACTATTTTCCAAAGTGGGTGTTTGATTTACAATTCCACTTGCAGTATATGAAAGTTTCAGTTTCTTCACATCTTTGCCAATATGTGTAATTTTCTGTCATTTTCATTATAGCCAGCCTAATGAGTGTGAAGTGATATCTCATTTTAGTGGTTTGGATTTGTATTTCTCTGAGAAATGACAAGCATCTTTTCATTTGCCTGATGGCCATTTGAGTACCTTCTTTGGAAAATGTTTTTTCAGGTCCTTTACCCATTTTAAAATTGGGTGATATGTTTTATAAATTTTGAGTTGTAGGAGTTCTTTAAGTGTTTAGTTAGAAGTACTTTATCAGGTATATGATTTATAAAGATTTTCTTCCATTCTCTTGGTTGTCTTTTCGCTTTCTTGACAGTGTACTTTGAAGCACACAAATTTTTAATTTTGATGAAGTCCAATATCTAGGAAACCACTTCCTAATCCAGGGTTATGAAGATATACAAGCGCTTCTATGTTTTCTTCTAAGTTTTATAGTTTTAGCTCTTACATTTTGTTCTTTGATCCATTTTGAATTAATTTTGTATATGGTGTGAAGTTGGGGTGT
>NW_007735143.1:33558-36203 GCF_000696425.1 Galeopterus variegatus | reverse complement strand
AAGCATAGTTTTCAACTGTTTGTTTATAAATATTAGCAAGAGAGGAACTACCCAGAACACAGATTTCATTCAAGCAACATGTTCAGACGAGGTTATAGGGAAGGAAAATTTTGCTAAAATGCAATTCCTCTACTTCTGAAGAAACCTGTTGAGAAATGAACTTTAACTCTGAGAAAATTATACCATCTCTATGCCACATACTGGTATTTACATTTAAGAAATATAATTATCTTATATTTCAAAAGAGGTTCTTTGAAGAAACCCCTTCCCCTACAAAGAGTATGAGAAATTATATTCCACAACTATCTTATGCAACTAATTATAAGAACTGTCTTTTTTTAAATCAAAATGTGAAAAAACTATCCTTCCTATGAAGTTCAATACTGATATCAACCAACCCCGAACAAAAATGGAAATTAAAATTTCTTAACATTCTTATAATTTCCATGTAAATTCTTTAAACGTTAGGACTGGGAGAAGGCTTGAAGATTAATCTAGTTTAAACTCTGGTAAAAGAATGGGTCTAAGGTTTGTTCTAGAGGCTCCAGACCTCTTCCAGATTCACAGAGCTCATCAGTCACAGAAATGGGATGGAAACTTACCTCCTTCTAGTTAAATAATCAATTAAAAAATTATTTGCCACTCAACATTTCTCCTGTGAATACCTCAATAATTTGTTTACTATTCAGAGAATGTGGTAAAAATATGAGGCCTCAAGAAGAGGGCTGGCTGGTTAGCTCACTTGGTTAGAGCTTGGTGCTGATAACAACAAGGTCAAGTGTTTGGATCCCCGTACTGCCAGCCATCCCCTCTCTCCAAAAAGAATCTCAAGAACAACTCCATACCTGTATTAGTCTTCTCAGGCTGCCATAACCAAATGCCACAGGCTGGGGGGACTTAAGCAACAGAAATCCATTTCTCATAGTTCTGTAGTCTAAGTCCAAGATTGAGGTGTTTCTCCTGAGTCCCCTTTCTTTGGCTTGCAGATGGCTGTCTTCTCATTGTGTCCTCACATGGCTTTTCTTCTGTGTACCCTNTTACATTTTGTTCTTTGATCCATTTTGAATTAATTTTGTATATGGTGTGAAGTTGGGGTGTGATACAACTTCATTCGTGTGCTTGTGGATATCCAGTTATCCCAGCACCACTTATTGAAAAGGCCATTCCTTTCCCAATGAATTGTTTTGACATACTTGTTGAAAATCAGTTGTCCTTAAACATGAAGGTTTCTGGACTCTTAATTCTACTCCATTGATCTCTATGTCTATCCTGTGCCAGTACCACATTGTCTTGTTTACTGGAGCTTTGTAGTAAGTTTTGAAATTAGGAAGTATGAGCCTTCCAACTTTGTTGTTCAGAAGAACCTGTTGATTTTGCTGAACATTTTACTAATGACTGGTCGTAACACATACTTTCAAGAAGTATTTTTTTTGTAGTTGCCAAAAGCTTTATGACTTACTGTGAACATTATGTACAAATTTTTGTGTGTGCTATGTTGGGTATGTATTTAGGAGTGGGATTGCTGGATCATATGGTAACTCTTTGTTGGGACTTCTGTCACAATTAAAATCTCTACTATTTTGCAGACTAATGTCTATTTATACATGATGTACATATCACACATACAATAGACCCTCACATATTTGTGAGGGAGCATCTAGAGACATTCCCAAATCCTCTTCTCCCTGCAAATGCATCAAGGAATAATTTGGTAATGTCACTGATTCTTTCAGAATCTTAGTGACCCTATAAATTAAGGACTGTATAGTACAGAAGAGGTAAAAATAAAGTATATAGGGAAAGAGAACCAAGCCAAGATATCTAGATGCAAAATAACTCTACCTAGATTATTTTGTCATTTCTTAGAAAACTTTTACTATAAAAAAAGTACTCTAAGATTATGCACAAATTACATTCCCAGATAACATACCTATCAATATCATGAAATATAGAGAAATTTGTTTCTTAAGATCAAAGACTCTAGTCTTAAATATTAAGAAATAGTTTGCTTTGAATTTCAAGGGTTGATTAATTAAAAATTTCTGTTAAATCAGAATCTTACTATGCTTTTGAAATCTTTTATCTAAGAGGAGAAATGTGCTTTGCCACCCCTGTGTTCCAGTTTGATAATGATAAATGAGAAAGTTCCTAATCTCCCATCATCTGACCCTATCAAAAAGAACAAATACCCATGGAGATTTCCATTTCTGTTACAGTCCTGAAGCTCACCTGGACTTATGACAAGAGCAAGTTGTTTACTGTCTTTGTCTTAGAACCTCACTCATATAACACAGACAAACCTCAAATCCAACCCAGAACATTGCTTCAAGGAACAATGGTGACTTTAAGGCACTTTGGAAGTCTGATGGTGCTTCGTAAGTGCCAAATGATCGAGTTTTTTCAGGTTGAGTTTAATATTTATTATGACTATAATCTCAAAGCATAGTTTTCAACTGTTTGTTTATAAATATTAGCAAGAGAGGAACTACCCAGAACACATATTTCATTCAAGCAACATGTTCAGACGAGGTTATAGGGAAGGAAAATTTTGCTAAAATGCAATTCCTCTACTTCTGAAGAAACCTGTTGAGAAATGAACTTTAACTCTGAGAAAATTATACCCTCTCTATGCCACATACTGGTAT
>NW_007735143.1:25637-32169 GCF_000696425.1 Galeopterus variegatus | reverse complement strand
TTCTTGTATTAAAGACACAGAGAATAACTTTGCTCTAAGGTACTAATGATTTATTAACTAATAAGTTTGGTTGTTTTTTAAAGCTAAAAAAATACATAGGGTCTTTTAATCAGATATATAGCATATTCACTCAACACAGAAATACTGTAGGCTCTGTTCTAGGTGATGCAGACAAAGAATTGGCAAAAAGAAGATAAAATCCATGCTTTCATGGGGTGTAAGATGACAGAAAATAGTACATCAGATGGTGGTGGATGTCTATTTCACTTAGCCTTTGCTGCGTAGCAAACCACCCCCAAAACTTACTGGTATAAGACAATTATCTTTTGTTGGCTTGTGATTCTGTAGGTCAGCAATTTGTATGCAGGCTGTGTTCAGTATGGTATTCTTCTGCTGGTCTGTCCTAGGGCCCCTCAGGCAGCTGAAGTCACCTGGCGATTAACTGGAAACTGTATGATGTAAGACAAAGGTTGGCAAACTGAATCAGTTCAACAGTTTGTCCTTGTGGGTCATATTCTTCAATTGATTCTTGTTGGTGACCCATACTGTTAGCAACTCTTCTGCCTATTTTGCAATGCATGGTTCAGCCTGGTTGTACAATTCACTCTGATTAGTGGGGTGCATATAACAGCGTTTAGCTCTCTTTGGTTTCCAATATGCCCAGGTTAACCACAATAATCCCAGCTTCTGTTTTGCGTCACCTCTTGGAACGCATCTCCAAAACATCGAATGCTATTGGAACAAATGTAAAGCAAAGTGCAAGACCATGAGAGTTCTTTGTGATGTGCAGGAATTTAGGTGGCTCGATTGATGTGGAAATGATGCTTTCAATTCCCTTTTACTGCATATATCACAACAATTTCCTATTAACTGCTATGATGTTTCTTTTCAGTGCACGTATCTGAACAATTTCCTGTTAACTAATATGGTGTTTTGATTTTTGATTTTAGAATTTGTAGTGTAGGTGTCCAGGGACAAATTCTTCAATTGAATATGTCTGAGACACAAATTTTTAAAGTGATCTGCCATACTTTTTAAGCACCCTGGCCTTTTCCTTTGTGGTATCTCAATTTTTTATATTAAAAATTTGGTTTTGAATATTGTGGAAAATTTCAATTTGGGGATTGAGATGGAGATGCAATACTGACATTTTTTGATATGTTTATTTTACAAAAGAGTAATACCATTAATTGCAGTGTTACCACGTGTCCTGTTTTACAGCTAGGACTTAGGATTTTTTACCCGTTAGTTTGGATAGGGTGAAAACAGTAAAATGATAAGTCATAAATTTTGCCTTGGTTTTAGGTGCTCAAATGCCTCAATTCATGTATGGCAACACTAGACCTGCTTTTCTTATCTCATTCAACAAGAAAAGAGAGTAGGGCTCAGGCAGGAAGAAGTCATGCATGTCAAGCTGTCAGTGTGCAGCCTTCTCACTGGTTGTTTAGGAGAGTAAATGAAAGTTATCTCCTTCTCAGAAATGTTGATTATGAAAAGGAAGTGAAATGTAGCTACAGGTAAACTAATTGAATCTGTTGTTTTTGTGTGCAAAGATATGAAGTTCAAAAATAAGTTTCAGTTCTCACGATGAATAAAACATATGGTGGGATTTGAGGTTTAAGTGCCTGAGGGTTAAGGCTGTCATAATAACTGTTAATTTCTTTATGCCTAGGGAAAAAAAAAATACCAAACTTTGACTTGAATTAATCAGTTATTTTTAAATTTCATAGCCTTCTCTCATTAGGGGAAAAGTTGGCATGAACCCCATTGCCAGGTGATTTTTCAGTTTCAGTGGGTTGGACACATGTACAAACCATTTGTTTGCAAGTTGAGAGTATTCCACAAGCAGTGATTTTGGTGAGTTTAGAAAAGAATCAAGATGTGCTAAAGCTCAGTGAGGGTTCATTAGTCTTTGATAATATGATTATATAAATTAATGGATGTGGAGAGGTGAAGGCTCGGGAGAATAGGAAAAAAATGCTAACACTGGAGGCTAGACTGATTTGTGGGAGTTTTGGAATCAACATGCTTTATTTGATTTCGTAAACAGAAAGGGACTTGGATGGATAGATTGAATGAATGAATGAATGAATGAATGAATGAATGAATGAATGAATAAATAAATAAATAAATAAAATCTTTAAATAGGCTGACTCTTGACTGACATGGTCCATGAGATCTTTTATATATATTTTCTCACTTTTATCCTCATTTTACATATGCATGGAGAGGTTAAGTAACTTGCCTAAGTCACATAGATAGTAAGCAGAGAAACCAGGTGATAGGGCATTTGTCTTGACTTCCAAGTTTAGCACTTAACCATTGTGCCAGACTGTTTCCCAGGATATTGACAGGTTGAGCTGATGGGCAAACTGTGAGTAGGCAGGGAGAAGCCTGGGGGGATGGGGCCAGGGATAACAGGAGGAAGACTCAATCCATGGGAGTGAGGGTGGGGCTGAGAGGCAAAGGAGGTGTTGGGAGAGGGAGCAGAAGGTGCCAGCCCTGCAGCTTTCCTTCTCGTCTTCTGTGGTTACCTTAAGGTTCTCAAACTTAAATTTGCACTCAAATCATTTGGGGAGCTTGTTAAAATGCAGATTCCGAGTCAGCAGATCTGAGGAAAAGCCTGGGATTTCGCATTTCTAATATGTTCTTTCCCAGGTGAGGCTAAAGTAAAGCCACATTTTGAATACTAAAGGACCTAGGAGGGCAGAGAAGTTAGAGCAGGAAGTACTAGTAGTTAGCAGCTGATTTAGATATTACTTTGGAACACAGCAGTTAGGGTGGTTTATTTGGGATAAGATTATATTTTACTTGTGTAGTATACAATGTCTTGTGTATCTGTGCATTCAAATATAGAAGATTTTTTAAACTGAGTTTAACTTTCAATTGGGATTCTAGTCTTTCTGAGAATCACAATATGTTTATATAGAAAAGGGTGTTGGAGATTGTGTAGCCCAACTCTTTAGCTTACAGAAGAGGAGTGAGGGACTTTGTGGCCTGATCAGGACTTGTGTCACAGAGATAGATCTGGGGTCTCCCCCAGCATTTGCTCTTGTGTGCTTGCTCTCTGTCAGGGTTGATCCCACCCCATTTGGTGATCTGGTCACATGACAAGATCATAAACTGATTATGATTCTCATATTCTATTTCACTTTGTAGTGCATTTCCTAGCACAAAAGTGTTTGAGAGAGTGAACAAATAAATGAACAAAAGTGCTGGTTTCTGGATGAGGTGGGTCACAGAGTGGGTCATGGGCTGGGGTGGCCTCTAAGCCATGGCAGTAAGTTTCTAGTGAAAACAGATGACAGCATTGTGATGTACTGGAGAAGGCTGCAGACCAAACAGCAGCAGGCTTTCAGATGACAGCTGTGTTTTGAATTAGGAGGGGAAAAGTGGGCAGGGGTAAATATGATCAAGTGGGTAACTGGGGAAAGACTTTTAGGCTTGCTTTTTGGTTCCTGGTTACATTTTCTCTCTTGCACCTTGGATAACAGGCAGTAAAAAGTGTCATTGTTGGAATAGAAAATTCAAAAGTCTGTGAGAATAAGGGAATTCTAACAGGGAGAGCAATGGATGTAAGGTAGGAAGAGCTTGAAGATTTAAAGTACTGTTAGAAGGAAGTGAGGAAAAAATCAGTCTGGACAGAGATTTGTATAACACAGTGTACCTAAGTATTTATTTCTTTGGGGGGGATAATTGGTAAGGTCAGTTGTTTTAATATTGAAATTCTGGAACTGTGGAATGATAATTCTGGAAGGTACTTCAGAGAGCCTCTGTTCACCCCCCTCATTTTGCTTAGAAAACACCCTAAGGACCCAGTGAGGTGGAGTGACTGACCAGCTGAAGATATTTGCTAGCTATATAGTAGACTGCCAAAATGACTTTCACATTTTTGCTTCAAATTACTTGATGACACTGAACACCCTAAGGACCCAGTGAGGTGGAGTGACTGACCAGCTGAAGATATTTGCCAGCTATATAGTAGACTGCCAAAATGACTTTCACATTTTTGCTTCAAATTACTTGATGACACTGTAGCAAACTCTTACTCATTTTTTAAAAAATACACTTTTACTGAGTGCCTTTCATGTGCAGGCATTTGTAATATTGTTCTTAACCATCTTCCTTTGATTTTTAGATTTTGCTTTATGAAAACTCAGTTATTCAAGTTAAGTAATTGATCTTTTGTTATTGTTTTCTGATAGGGGAATAATTACTAGATTTACTGTCACAGGCCTTAATTTAATTTGGAAAAACAAGTTGAATTATTTCTGAATTTCTGGTTTGGGCAGAGTTCATATCATATTTTGCAGTTTGTTGCATCAGGCCACTCTTTAGAGAATAACATTTTCATTACTCCATTTTCCTATGAGTCACATTAATAAAAAGTACATTTTGAAATTTGTTCTTTCACAGCACTATATTCTAGCTGAATTTGCATTTGGCACTACTCATAGGATTTTTACTAGCATTAATTCAGATCTCCCAATCATCTTAAATACAGAAACAACATACCCATTTTACACATATCCCTCTGAAATTTAATTTCCACTGTAGAACATGTCAGTAGGCTTCCAGGTTGAAAAAAGAAAGGATAAAAACTTGATTGATAGTAGAAATTGTCAATACCTCATAGGAAATATTGATATGAATGTAATCCCCCTGAACCAGCCTTTAGGATTCAAAATCCATTTCTGAAAGGCTTTCGAGAGAGAAAACATTTCCAGAGAGGAGATGGATTGCCCAGACTTTGTGAACCTAGGGGTAGCTAATTGGGCAGGGAAAGAAGACTCTGGAGGAGATAGTCTGAGAAATATCTTTGAGGAGTGTGTTAGGGTGGGGGTAGTATATTACTTTTTGCTTTTACTAATTAACCCATCTGCTCAGAAGGAGATGATAATTGATATAGAATTCAAAAACTGTCATAAAGCTAGTGTAACTTTGTTTTAGCTTTCCCTAGCAAATGTAGATATTTAGAGCAAAGTCCTCCCTGCAAACCCCAAAACCTGATAAAAGTCAGCAAGACAATAGGCCTGCCTTCAGCTGATAGAAACTTCTTTGGCTAGTTGTATTCCCCCTACTGCACATGGTGAACAGAGTTCCTATAGAGACCTTCCTGTGGGCCTTGAAGCTGCTGACTGCGGTTTAAAGCCGAGGAGATAGTAGTAGTGGGAAATCTTAAGAAAAGGCCATGGGTAGAGGTTCTCAGCTTTGGCGCATCTTGGAATAACCTTGGAGAGCTTTAAAGGCAAAACCTAAAGCAGCAAGTCCAAACCTTGCCCACATGTTGTGGTCACCTGGGGAGCTAAGAAAAAGATTGATGCCTGTGCCACAACCCCAGGAACTCAGACTTGATTGTTCTGGGGTGCCATATGGGCATTGGGATGTTTAAAAGCTCCTGGATTATTCTAATATGCATTTGAGTTTCTAAACCAGTGAGTTTGGACAACACCCTCTGGCTGGAATTGGCTGGTTTTGGTACTGTGACTGATGGGTGTTGAATTTGGAAGTTCTTTGCACCTTTTCCTCTCCTTTTTTTCTTTTACCTTCATTTGTAAATAACCCAATTTTGAGGAACATAGATTCAGTTCATTGTAGAAATTTGCTGCTTAATATTAAAAAAAAAATGATAGAAATTTGCTGCTTAGTTTGTTTTATATTTGAGAGAAAGAGGCAAATAAAGGTCTTCAGTCCCCAGGGTGGAAAGGTCATGAATTACTATTGATTTTCTGACTTGCTTAATGTTTTCAACTAGATAGTATGTTGGAGGTTCTCCTTTGAGCGTGTATTATTAATTTTCATAGTTTTTAAAGACTTCATCTTAAGTCTTCATCTCATAGATATAACTTTATATGTAACTTTACTAGAGGACATTTCCTAAAGGATACTCGTATTGTTTTTGGAGGAAGAGGCTTTTTAGGCTAAAGATGAAAAAGGTTTCAGAATCTATTTCTTATTCATATTCTCTGTGTTCTACAGAATCACATGTAATTGAGTTGATCTTGCATATATCAGACATTGACACTATAGTAGGAGTGGTCCAACATTTTATTTGAAGACATTCCTCTCCCTCCCTTTTTACATATAATGCAAACGTCTCCTTGTATAAACTAACGTACTAATAGCATTTTCTTGTACATATTCATAGTAAGTATAGGAGAGAGTTGCTGAAGACATCTTTTTGTATAACTTATATAGTAAGGGTAAGAAAAATAGGTATTGGATAAGCACAGAAAGTGGATAAAGTGAGTTATAATTTGCTCTTTGCACAACCTCTGGGGAACTGTTAGAATCCCTGTATTCAGTTGGGCTTGGCCTCTGCGCCCAGAAACTTTTGCACTTGTGTAGACTTTGTGCCTTGAGTGGCTGAGTCCCTGAGCCAGAACCCAGGCTAGTTGTCAATAAGGGTGAGTACGGCTGGAGTTTTCACCTTAAGAAACTTAGAGATGATCTTTTGGAGGTTCGAAGTACTTAACTATTTATATTTAAACTCTGTTGCCAGCCTTGTTTTGTTCTCCCAACTTTGAGAGAG
>NW_007735143.1:22982-24636 GCF_000696425.1 Galeopterus variegatus | reverse complement strand
AAGATGTTGTGGAGCAGTTGGGGAATAGGGGAAGAGGAGCGTGGTCAAGGCTCGTGACACCCCCCTCATTCTGCAGGGGAGACCAGCCGGCTTCCAGTGGTCGCTTAGTCATTGCTGAACTGGATGCAGATGTCCGTGGGGTGTGGCTGAAGCCCTTGGCCCCACACCACCCTGGCTCAGGAGCCTGGGGTGTTTCCAGTGGTGGCTTGGTGGTCCTCACTGGGCTGGTTGGGGATGTCAGGAGGCGGCAGGGGGGAGCGTGGCCAAGGTCCTGGGCCCCTCATCTTAGCTTTAGACTGATCATCTTTAGTCCTTTTTTTAATGTTTGTGTCTGATATGATACGTATAGATGTGCTCTGGTTTGATAATGACCTATTTAAAAACGATGGTGCTTAGGGATGGACCCAGTGTTCTGGGTATCCAACCAGTATTCAATGTCCTGTATACTTGCTTGCCAGGTCCTGGACACTGGAACAGCCCGAGAAGACAGATAACAGGCAAAGCCATGAGGTTAGTGAGTGGCAGAGCCTCAAGGGACCAGAAGGGATTACCCTCAGTGGTACAGGGGAATATGATCAGTCATCTTGAGCTGACTGTGTCATCTCTTTGGGCCTCAGATCCCTTTTCTACAAAAGGAAAGGGTGGGCCAGTGTGGGCCCATTTATCTCTAAAATGTTGAATACTTTTGAAAGGTAGTTGTTTTTTAAACTTCCAGTACAGGGTTTTCTTAGGTGATTGAGATTGATAGGGCACCTGGTTCCACTCACAGGCTAACACCAGACAGTGCTTTAGGTCTTCATTGGTCTCTTGGTTTGTTTTCTTGCCACATTTTCCACAGTCAGAAGATTCTCTCTTTGGAGGGAATGAAACAGGATAAGCTTTGGGTCTAGAACTTAAGGAATAGTTCTCTCTCAGCTGTGGGAGATTCACCCTGAGAGATTACAAAACAAACTGATTCCAGTACCTAGACCTACAGATGAGACCCAGAAATCTGTATTTTTTTTTTTAAAGCTCTGCAAATGACAGCATAGCCAGGTTTGGGAACTACTAGTTTCAAGAGTATTTGCTTATTATAAATAGTGAAGTATTTGCATATGATATTATACATATCTGGAGTTTACTTCAAAATAGCTCAGTACAAGGAGGAGATGGGTAGGAGTAAAGATGAAACAAGGCTGTCCATGAATTGATCGTAGTTCAAGCTAGTGATGGGTGCATCACTACTCTGCTACTTCGGTGGTGTGTTTGAAGTTTTTCAGACTAAAAAAAAGGCAAACCAAAAAAAGTGTTTTGTTTTTGAAACCATTTGCTTTTGTTTATTGTGTTTATATTGTAGTCACCAAAAGTAAGTGGTAAGGTATGTAAGTGCTCATCGCATTTAGGGCCGAGTTGAATCAGATCCTGTGGATAATCAAGCCTTTCCTCAGCCTTGAGCAAGTACGAAAGAGCTGCTGGGTGTGTTAAATGTAATCATGGTCATCACCATTTTGGCTTAAGTCTGCAAGATAACGTGAAAAGAGACATTCTCTCAGACAATGCCCTTGTGCCAAAATCAGCATCTCAACACTGTTGGTGTGTGAAAGGAAAACTGGTGGGTGGCATTTGTGGTTGATGATTTGGGGAGGAGCCAGGACGCCTGTAGTCATGTGGCATT
>NW_007735143.1:10490-21621 GCF_000696425.1 Galeopterus variegatus | reverse complement strand
TTTTGTGATTCGTTTGGCTGTATTGTTAGATAGAAGAGAAGTTCATTTTTACCGGCATAACTTTCTAATGACATATGTTAGGATAGTCTACAAATGATCTGTAGAAACACAGTTAAAACATTTAGCATTTACTCATGTAGCCACCATCTTCAAAAAGGAAAGGATTTACTTCTGTAAAACTCAGTAAAGTATATTTTAAAGGTTCTGTGCAAGTTTACAAAAAACATATTGTTTCAACGATACTATCAGCACTATCCATGCTCTATCCAACTGAGCTAACCGACCAGCCCAGGACCGCCCTCTAAAATGTGTCTGTGGAACTAGGAGAGGGGAAAGGAAAGTCTTCTTATAAGATTTGGATTCTGCTTCATTTGTATACTTCATATCTGAAAACTTTTTTGTGTTGCTTCTTCGTCTTATCATTTGACGTGGTTACATGGCATTCTGTCGGATTTCTAAAACAGTTTGGTAGATGGTTTATTTGGGGATTGTATTCGTGGCTTAAAATACTTTTCCTGTCTTGCTCCTGTTGTGAGAGATTTTGTGACATTGTAATAATGAGTCAAGTAGAGGGGTGTATGAATTTGAATGGTAAGCCAACTTCCGTGATTGAAGACTGAAGGGCTCTCCCTTCTCCCCCTCCCCCCCCCTTTTGGATGGTGATGGGAAAGGTTTTTCAGATTATTTGTCAGATATAGCAAAAGAAGGCAAAAGTTAAACTCATGGCTAGTTAGTACTATTGCAGAGATGCCCTTTTTTAAGAAGGTTAGGTGGGGCAAGGAGATGATCCTGCGTGTCACACACAGCAGATCACTGACTCCAGAACTCTGGTGGGATGAATGCCGGGCAGCACTGGACTTGTCTTCAGTAGGGTAGGGGCTGTTTCAGGAATTTGAAGAACACATTGAAATGGTTTTAGTAGGGTAGAGTACCTTTCTGATTTTTTTTTTTTCCTCTCAAGGCTATCATAAGTTCCTAAAACTTAATTCCTATGAATTCACTTCGATTCAAATACGTTGAATAGTAGCATTTACATAGATATGAATGGGACAGTAAGTTATAAAGCAAACAGCAGAAAATTGTCTCTTAAAAATGAAATGATATATGGGGAGTAGGGGGAAAGGATTTCTGAAAATGAGCCTGAATATTGGCTCCCTGTCCTGTTTTTTATACATTCGAGATCCCTTTGAAATGAAAAACCTTTGGTTCCTGTTAGTGGATTTCCCCTTTCTTCTCCTCCAGAAATGACTGGGAAAATTATTAAAAGTCTCATAATTTTGAGTGGGCTTACCAATATATAGTGGATTCTTCAAAATTAGGAGTGGGAAGCCAGTTCTCAAGTTCCTTTGGTAACATGTATGTAAAACCAGCACTGAAGGAGTAGGTGTAGATGTTAATATAATTTATTATTAAACTCAGCAGGAGATTAAATGGGCTCAGAAAACCCACAGAAGTAGCTGGTGTATAATTTACCATGGCTCTGGGATTGAAGTAACCCACACACCCTTTCTTCATAAACTTTCCAGAACTTATTTATTTTATGTTGATTTTATTCTTGAGAACTGACTGCCTCTCAGGAGTGTAATCAAGATGCGCTTGTGTGCGGGGTGGGGGGGTGCTGAGGGGAAGATGGCAGGAGACCATCTCAAGAAAAGTGGTTTTAACGTCTTGAGGTGAGAAACATGTGAAGTTTAGCTACTTAGAAAATTGGATGTTATAAAATTCATGGTAGTTTTTTCCTCTGGCCTCATCTCCCTTCCCAGAGAGCCCTGGCCTGAGGTCTCTGTGTCTGTAGGAGTATGAAAGCAGCTGAGTCCAGACCTGCTGGTTGCACCTGAGCCTCTTTGACTGAGGAAGGAAATGATGCTGCTGCTGGGGATGGTGCGGGGATGGTGAGGAGAGGCCAGCCTCTTCAGGAGAACGAGAAAGGAAGGGCTGTCAGGAAACCACTAAGCGAGAGGCTGGTGCAGGACCCTTGAGGTCAGCTCCTCCATTAGCCTCATGGGGCCCAGAGAGAGTGAAGTTCTGTCATTAGGTCACCCAGCAAGTTGGTGTCAAGTCTAGAATTAGAACTTGGGTCTTTTTAAAGCTGACAGCTTGGAGAGAAGCAGGGTCATTAAGTGTGGTGGTTGATGTTGAGGGAGAAGAGAGGAATCAGCAGAGGTATAGGTGGTTGGCTTGTCAGTCCCCGGAGGCTCTCACCTTGTTAGGCTAAAGGGCAACATGTGTGAAGTGTGCATGGGACAGTGGAAAGAACAGGGGTTTGGGAGCCAGACAGGCCCATCAAGCTTAACTTTGAAGATAAACTGTTCTCTGTGCAGGTGGCCTCATACAGCCTGGTTTCCTACCTCTAGTCTGTCTGGCTCCAGGGCAGCTGTTGTGTTGGAGGCGTGGCTCTGGGATGGGTCTGTTGCAGGATTCTGTGGTTTCTGAGCCAGTTGTGCTTCTTACACATACTGGCTGTGGGATCTTGAAAAAGTCACTGAACTTCCTGGCACCTTTGGTTCCTGAACCACAGCCTGGACATAGATAGCAATCCTGACCTCAGAGGGCGGGAGGATTGAAGGATGGATCTATCACAGTGTGTCACCTGGTATGTGTTTCATAAATTCGGCAAAGCTTGTCCTCTTCCCACCCACCACCCCTCAGTGTTTGGTAAGAATTCATCTTTCCTTCCATTATTGAGATTATTGATAGAAAAGAAATCCCATGAGTGAGTTGATTCATGCATTATACGGGGTATCATACCATAGTTTCTTTAATAATAGGAAAAATTTAAGTTTTGAAATTACTCTTACTTGCAAATATATACAGTTGAATATTAAGGAAAATGTAAAGGAAATAGTAACCTGGTAAAATGTTGTGTCCCCTCATTTTTTCTTTTACGTTGTAATAGCTGACTGCTACATGTCCAGAGTTTACTGTTGTATTTTTAAAAAAACAAACCTATGAGAAAAGCCTCACAGATAAATCTGCGGCACATATATCTACCTTATGGCTATTGTGCTATCATTTTTTCTTTTACGTTGTAATAGCTGACTGCTACATGTCCAGAGTTTACTGTTGTATTTAAAAAAAAACAAACCTATGAGAAAAGCCTCACAGATAAATCTGCGGCACATATATCTACCTTATGGCTATTGTGCTAAATGGTAATTTAGTATGAATACCAGGTAGTTTACTTAAAAGGTTGTAATTAGCTTTATTATACAGCAAGCTGAAATTTTAATATACTTTTTTTCCCATTTCCATTCTTTTGTTTTTGCAATCACACACCAGTTCAGCATCATTACTTTGCCAGATGGATAGTGCTTGGTTGTTTCCCATTTATCTGTGCACAGATTGGAGAACTCCAGCTCCTAGGTGTTGCTCCCTGATAATCGGCCTGTCTTACCCACTCTCACCTGCGCCTGGCCTGGTGGGCAGTGGGCCGGCTGTTTTGTCTCTGTGCAGCCAACTCTTCTTCCCTGCCTGCCTTCTGCTGCTGCTGCTCAGGGAGAGAGATTGAGGCCCCAGAAATTCTGGGTCTGTGCCCTGGACTGTCCTGGGAACAGTATGATCCCCATGTTGGGGTTTGGCTGGAGGTTTAGGCTGGAGTGGTTGTGGAGGAGAGAAAGCTTCTGAGGAAATGGGCTCAGAGGTCTTCAGCCTCTAAGACTCTTAGAACAGAGTATTGCAGATGAGAGAAATTCATCATAGGTAGACCTGGATGCCGGGATTCCGAAAGGGACTAAGCCCAGTTTTGACTTGTTTGTGGGCAGGGTGTTGTTCAGAGACAGAGAAGGCACCAGACAAAAATTATACCACCTCCCCTCTCACTGATTAGAACTTAAAATGTCTTTATCCAGCATCAAAGCCATCTATTTTCCCTTGATAAAAGGCTTAACATGCAAACATACGATGAAGTGACTGAGTTTCAGTTGCTGTATAAATGAGATCCCTGATGGCAAGGAGGAGGTAGGCTGGAAGAGCAGGAAGGTTCTAGTGCTAGGGCAGAAAGGGGGAGTAGAGAGGGTGGGGGGGCAGTCTTAACAGGGGCGAAAGGTGTCACCTGCAGCGAACTTCCAAACTTTCTTCATGTCTGTACTAGACAGGTGGAAGTTGTCAAAGGGCAAAGATTTTTATTTCTTGGGCAGTATCTGAACAGATGGCTTCTTCAACAGCCCTGTCAGGACAGCAAGTAAGTTTATGCCACCTACTTTATTTTTGTACTAGGGTTTCCTGTGATCAAATAGAAAAATCTGTGGGTTTTGAAATAAACCCTTCCCAGAATACCCCAAGTCACTCTTTTTGTTTATTTGTTAGGGTGGTCAGGGCCAAGACAAAAAGGCAGGTTGGGGCCAGCCCGTGGGAGGCCCTCCGTGCCAAGCCAAGGAGTTCATGCTTCATCCTGAAGCTATAGGGTGAAGGGTTTGAAGTAGGGGAGGGAAACAGTCAGATTTGTACTTGGAAAGACCACTCCAGCAATAGTGGGGAGGGTGGCATAGAACAGTGTGTGGCTGAAGGCAAGGGGACCAGTTTAGGTGCTGTTGGAGTAGGAGCCAGAGTTGCATGAAGTATGACGGGTGAGTTCTGGCTGACAGGTCAAGTTGTGATGGTGACAAAGATGTCTCAGGCAGCTTTGAACGGTTGTTGACAGCTATTCTCAGCACAAATGATGTGAGTGATGCTTTTTCTGCAGGGAAGAAATCCACTTCCTTCAGCCTTCTGTTTACTGACGGTGTTCTCCCTGTTACACTTTCCAGAAGTCTACTATTTACGGGTGTTTTATTCCACCAAAAGCAAGTTGACATCAAATGCTTTGAAAGCTAAAAATTGCAGAGCTGCTACTGTGGTCAGGATTCCTTCCCACTTGTTTTCACACAGTCCCCTGAAACAGCCTTTATGCCAGCTAGCCTCTATATCTGATCTGCTTCCTACCGTTCAGCTGCAAGGATCTGTGGAAGACAGGAACCTGATTATGTCACCCTCCTTTAGTAGCTCACTGCTCAAACGATAACACGACTCTAGGCCCAGGCTGGCCCCACCCTGGCTTGATCCAGGCCATCCAGTGCATGGCCCTCTCATCGTCTGCTGCTGCCACGCTGGCCTTTCTGTCAGCTTCTACTTCTTGCCCCCTCCCACCTGCCAGGCACTTCAGACTTCTGTAGGGCCCTCCTGACTTCCGAGTTGGGTGCTAGTCATGAATACAGGCACTTTCAGCACTTTGTCTCTTGCTGTCATAGCACTTGGCACAGTTGTGTTTTTACATTTGTTTGTGCAATATGATTAGTGATAGGGAGGGATCACCATGTGTTCCCTCACTTATCACAGTGCCTAGCACATAGCTGAGCCTTACTTTTGTATTTCGAATTCAGCTTAGCCCATTATAATAACTCACTCTGCTTCTGACCCTCAGTCATTCAAGTTATATTCAGTATGTTTTTTCCCACTGTCCTACACAAATAAGCCCCTTTGCAGTGTGCCCCCTAGTACCCTGTTCTAGCTTTGTAACATTCCTCTCATTTTACTGTAACTAATTGTTGATCCATCCTGCTAGAATGTGAGCTCTGGGGTGGGAGAGCTAGTGCTGGTGACATTTACAGTACTTGGCACCTGGTGGGTACTTAATAAAAGTTTGTTGACTGGAAGAACTCTTTTTCTAAAGCTATCTATTAAATTAAAAGCAATTAAAGGCTTGGCAGCAAAAGGATTCATTGATCTCGTTCCCTCCTTCTTCCCTGTCCCCTTCCTCATTTCCTTCCTTTCTCTCTTTTGACAGCTCATTTCACTTCACAGTGTTACATGCTTGCTGTGCAGTCATGAGCTGTCCAAACACAGGAAAAAGGGCTATTGGGCAATTTGGAGTTTTGATTATATAAAGTTAGTCATTATGACAAATCTGTGAAACACAGATGATAAAGCTGCTAAAAACTTTTAATCTTTTGACATTATTTGTCATCTGGAAGAGCTGCCATTTTGACATTTAGTGTTTTTTAAAATCACTCAGAAGTGTACGTATGTTTCTCTTGGTCAGAAATGGTGAATGGATGAGTGGTTTCTTGTTGACCCGAGAGTGGGGTCAAGGCTATTGATTTAATACAGTTGTAATAAGCTGTCATCCTTATTTCAGTAATGAGGCCTATGCCCTCTTTTTAATTTTTTGAGTAAATTATGTCAGTTTCATGGTCTCAGAGAACTTAAAAACGGTTTCTTGTTGACCCGAGAGTGGGGTCAAGGCTATTGATTTAATACAGTTGTAATAAGCTGCCATCCTTATTTCAGTAATGAGGCCTATGCCCTCTTTTTAATTTTTTGAGTAAATTATGTCAGTTTCATGGTCTCAGAGAACTTAAAAACGCATGTTATTGCTCCAAATTTCTTAAGTTAGGACTTATCTATTCTGAGGTGTTTTCTTTCTTTTTGTGATTACTAATTGTTGTCTCATTTGATGGATCAGAGTTTTAAGATTGGGAAATGTTAATTAAGTAGGAATAATATCTGGAAAAGAGTAGTAGGCCTGGAGTAGTTGAGGTAGGGCTGCTTAGTGTAGTATTAAACATGATGACAAATGCACACATTAAAGATAATATGTATTTCCTTCTCTTTCTCTGCCACTCCTTTTGAATTGCTCAAGGCCAGGATCCTGTGTCTGGAACAGGTGACTCAGATGAAAGAAAGTTTGCAAAAGAAAAAAGCTGTCATTTTCTGGTTACTCATAATCATTCAGGGTCTAAATTATGCCTTTCCCTCTACTATTTCCTCCCTTCTTGCTCCCTCATTTAGACTCCTGTCTCCTCTAACCTTCTCACTGCCCTTTTCAAAAGTTTGCAGGAACAAATGGAACAGAAAGGAAAGATAGCCGCAAATTAATATCTGTTAGTCCCCTGCTCCATGGTGGGCTCTGGAGCTACTGTTTTGAGATTCAGAGGTTGCCTAACTTGCCAGCATCATATGGCTCATAGGTGGCAGAGCTGTGCTTGAACCCGGGTTTGACTCAGAGCCCATTTCTGGACTGTGTTGCTTCAACTGCCTTTTCATCGTGGTTGAACTGGGGAGATTGTCTTAAAAGTCAACAACTGTGACAAATGTCCCCTCTCAACCCCTGGCTAAAAAAAAGGGGGGGTGGTTGAACCCCTTTTTCTTTTTCTTCTCTGAAGTCCCTAAAATATATTCCTAGGTAAAGGCTGGGATACTTCAAACATGAAGGAGTATCTTCATAAATTTTGATTCTCTCCTAATTCATTGAACAAAAGAAATTAGGAAAACAGCTTCTGACCAGAAACTACCTCAGACTCTCAGTGACCACCAGCACCAACCTGAAACCATCTCAGGCATGATGTATTGAGAAAGAAATGCCTTCAGTCAGTTGTTTCCTTTACAGCTGGTAGAGTTTCCAGTGAATCTCTAAACTAAACTGCAGAAATGGATTCAGCATTCACTCAGATTAGAGTTTTTAATTATTTCCTTGTTCAGCCAGCTTTATTGTCTTTTTTTTTTTTTTTAATGGGACAATTAAAGTCAGTTTGTATTGAACAAAACTGATAATGGTTGCCTCTGGGAGGCGATTTAGTGCTTTGAGATTTGTAGAGTGAAAGAAATAGGATAATGATCTGCAGAAAGTTTTTTTGGCTCACTGATTTTTTTTAGACATCTTAAATCTGTCTTACTCCTCACTGTTCTCCTGAGCTTCCGAGTGCTCCAGGGACCTTAACACAGGGGCTGCATCCTGGCAGCATCTGCTGTGGCCCCTGTCTGCCCCTTTGGCTCTCTGCATTGCTTTCTGGGTTCCTGTTCCTGGGCCTGTGTAGTTAAGGGAAGTGCAGTGGTGGAAAGATCACTGTCTTCCTGGATGCTGCCACCAAATTGGTGGTGACCTGGGGAAAGAGACTGAACCTAACTCTGAATCCATTTTTTTTTAGCTGCAAATTAGCACTCCTAATAGTGCCTATTTCATGAGGTGGGTGTGAGGATTAAATGAGATGGTGTTCATAAAGTGACTGACACTGTACATGGTTGCTGCCAGCTGTTGTCATTCCTTGATACCTCTGGTAGAGCATTTGCTTTATTGTTCTTTTTAGCATGGGTGTCTGCTGTTACACTGTAACTCCTGGAAATCAGAATCCATGATTTACAGACAGCTAGTGCAGGGCATGGTAGGCAGGATAGGAGGTGAAGCCACTCAGAGAGTCTCATGACTGGTTCTGTGAATGTCTTTGCAGTTGACTCTCAGATAAAGCTGGCAGTCAAGACAGTGCTTTCCTTCCTTGCACACAGTGATGTTCAGTAAATAAACAAACATATTCAGTGAGGAGAGTAGTTCCCAAAGGTGTTATTTCTGTTGCCTTCAGTTTACAGCATGGATGACCCAAAAGTAAAAACTTTTATGTGAAGGCATTTTACATAGTAACATAAATGAAAGTATTTATCTTTTTCATGGGTGGGAAGGAGTCCCAAAGTGTTTTTTTCCTCCTGAAATATCATTTGATTCTAAAGTTTTTCTTTCTGTTTACTTTTATAGTAATTCAGTTTAATTTAAGCATTATTTCTATAATAGTTGGTGCACTGTGCTGTGGGTTCTTGGTGGTTGTTAGTTGAGTTCTCTGGAAGTTGCAAGCTACTTTCTCAGTCTGAGCACTCAGTGCCTACTGAAAACTAGGGCTTATTGTATAGATTTACTTTCTAAACTCTGTTGACTAAATAGAGGTTTTTCTAAAAAAACCTAGTCAGAAAACTTGTTTCCTTTACAGCTGGTAGAGTTTCCAGTGAATCTCTAAACTAAACTGCAGAAATGGATTCAGCATTCACTCAGATTAGAGTTTTTAATTATTTCCTTGTTCAGCCAGCTTTATTTGAGAAGTCACCTATAGAGGTATTGGGGGAACCAGCCTTCGGACGATCAGAATGACTTCTGCCTGTTAACCTATAAATAAAGATCCTGTAAATCTTTTGTTAGGGCCGTCACCCTCCTCCCTCCTTATGTCTGAGATTCTGGTCCTTCCTGTGTCATTGGGAGGCCCTCCCATTATTTTGCACTAAGGGGAGGAAGGGCAAGGAAGAGTTGTTGAAGCTTTGGGGTATGTCAGTCTCAGGTCATAGGCCCCTGGAATTCAGACATTGATTATCCCAGGAGGGTGGAAAATACTGTTAAATCTAAACTAGAACATCTGTCACTTTCTTTGGNCACTAAGGGGAGGAAGGGCAAGGAAGAGTTGTTGAAGCTTTGGGGTATGTCAGTCTCAGGTCATAGGCCCCTGGAATTCAGACATTGATTATCCCAGGAGGGTGGAAAATACTGTTAAATCTAAACTAGAACATCTGTCACTTTCTTTGGCTTCAAAGGTGATTTATATCATTTTGACCCACCCCATCATAATTTAAAGCCTACATTATGGTATTATTCCTCTAATTTATTATGTAAATCTGGAGCCCTACACAAATAAGGTCACTTACTATCTCTAGTAGAATCAAGACTCAAAGCAGAGCTTTTTGACCTTGGTGTGTGAAGTAACTATTCTTTTCAAGCTTGCTGAGAAGACAGAAAGGAATGTTGACATTCAAGTGGGAAAATATTTGAAGATAGGTTTTAGTCTTAGTTTGCACTGTCAGCATAAGCAAAGCTCTTCCCTTATTCATTTTGAAAAGAACCTTATTTTTAGAGTAAGGGAAGGAAACAAGTCTGTTCAGAAAACCTTGCAAAGTTTTGTGGAAGTGGAAACTTCTCTCCTTAGTCCTTTTCTCCTATTCTGTAGCTAATAATAATGATGATGATTACAGTCAAACATTTGAGTGTTTATGAGCCAGGCCTTGTACCGAGTGTTCCATCCTTAAAATACTCCCATTAGTTGTTACTCCTATTTGCTATACATGATGAGACTGAGGCCTGTAGAGGTTATATCTCTCCCCTAATGCCATAAACAGAATAAAAAGTGGATATGAGAATCAAATTCAACTTTGTGATGCTTGAGGACTCTTTTAACACTGTTGTATTATAAACTTGGTAATTGTGACTCTCCTTCATTTTACATAGAGAAGCGTGGAGGGTGTTAGATATTTTTCTCTCTTAAGGATATCACAGGCTCCATGTTAATGAGGGATTCCTTGCCCACTTGCTAAATTAGATCAAAGGCACTTTAGCTTGTTTCTTTCCTCCTCCTCTAATTATTCTGTTTTAATTTCTAGTGTGGTAAATACTGATATAATCCACCTTAACAAAAGTTCTTTGGAGCTTTCAATTTTTGTGAGTATAAAAAGGTCCTGACACTAAAATATTTGAGACCCACTGGCCTAGTAGTTAAAAGCACAAGCTTTGGAGTCAGCAGGCCCTGGGTCCAAGTCCCTGTTCTAGCATTTACTAGCTGTGGGCCCTTGTGAAAGTTATTTTTCTGATTCTCAGTGTCCTTGTTTGAAAAATGGAGCCAGTAGTAGTAACTAATAGGGTTGTGAGTATTAAATGAAATAATACCTGCCAAGTATTTCTCTTAGGGCTGCCACTCTGTAATTGTCATTGCTACTGTGCTAGGTAGTGGGACACAAAGATGAGTATTAGTCTGCTAGTTCGAGGAGTTTATAGTCAATTTGAGACAGGCAGACAGATAAAAATAAGTGTTTGTAGGTGGTATATTAGTCTCTGAGTGCTGTTTGTATTGATCTTGAGAGAGTAACAAAGGCATAGGAGAGTTGTGTGAACTGGCTCCAGGGCCTTGCATGCCCCAATGGGTCTTACCATCTGGGCAGGAGGGAGAATTGTAGAAGACCCTTTCTAGGCTTGCACTCTTGGATTGTTGTGCTCCACCTGACTGTAGAGAAAGACTGCTGCCCAGCACTGAATCTGAGCCCTATCTTCGGGCCACCTGGGATTTCCTTTGGAGGCCTCCTAGGCAGGTACTGGCAGGCTCTGACCTTGATTAGATTAGGCAGTCTGAGGAAGCAGCAGCCCAAGGCAGTCGAGCTGTGAACTGAAAGCTGATTGGTAACTTAGGGAGTGTCTCTTTTCTTCAGTGACCTCTTTGGACTGGTGCTGTTTTCCTTAAGCCTTTAGAGTAAATTGCTTCTTTCCTCCTCCTCTGCTCCCTGTGCCACGCTGCCCGCCCGCCTTCCCTTTGCTTTCTTTTGTGCTCTTTGCCACTTTGTCCCTGTCTTTTCCCTCTAG
>NW_007735143.1:0-10438 GCF_000696425.1 Galeopterus variegatus | reverse complement strand
AGTGTTGGTTTAGTCACTTGTTTTTTGGATCAAGTTATTAAGGCCCCAACTCTAAGCAACAGCCACCTTCTTTTCAGTAAATGTGTTGTCCGTTTCCTCTGCATGTGACTGGGACGCATGGAGCTCTTCACAGGGACTTGGATTTCACTGACAAGATGCTGCCACTCTATTTTTATTCTGAGCTCCTAACCTCAGACATGCTTAAGGTGGCTGGTAAGACCGGAGCAAGGTGAGCTCAGTCCTTCTGAAGAACATTAAGGATGGGGGAGCCGGAGCTGTGTTAACCCCATGTAAACGTACCTTGGGGAGGGTTTGAAAGGGGGACTGCCTCAATTTTTAGTGCTGTAATGTCAGATGCTTCTACGGTGTAGATCTGAGCAAATTGATTAATGCTCCTCTTTTCTCTGTTTGGTAGCTTTTTTTAGGTTTTACATTTGGTAAGCAATATTCGTAACACGGTTCCTACAAATTCCTACATATTTCTCTGTAGGAGAATTGTGACCCATGACTCAATAATGAAGAAGAGTGTTGGTTTAGTCACTTGTTTTTTGGATCAAGTTATTAAGGCCCCAACTCTAAGCAACAACCACCTTCTTTTCAGTAAATGTGTTGTCCGTTTCCTCTGCATGTGACTGGGACGCATGGAGCTCTTCACGGGGCTTGGATTTCACTGACAAGATGCTGCCACTCTATTTTTATTCTGAGCTCCTAACCTCAGACATGATGACCATCTTTACCAGGGTTTTAAACCACCTTCCAAATGCCCAGTAGCCACATGGGGCTAGTGGCACTTGAAATTTGACAGAGCAGATTTAGAGAATTTGATCTCTTTATACTTAATTAAATTTAGTTTTCTTTTTTTGTGTTTACTGAATTCTAGATGTTAGGTTCACAGAGCCTACCTTTTGCCCAGCACCAAGTGGTCCTGATGTTCCTTGTGCTTTGCAAACTTGGGGAGGCCTGAGCTGGTCTGCGGCCTTCTCCGTGGGCTGGTTGTGCACAAGGAGCGGCTGGTGCTCGCTCAGCTCACTGGCAGAACCTGGCCCAGCTGGACTCACCCTTCCCTTGAAGAGGTCTGCCCACCTCTTGCCTCACTTGAAGACATGGGTGCAGGTGGCATTTCTGGGCCATCTGTTCTTTGCTGATGTCTTCTTCCTAAGGTCAAAGCTGGTAGTTTAAAACTACATTGTATGCTGGTAAGGATGTGGAGAAAGGGGAACCCTCCTACACTGTTGGTGGGACTATAAATTGGTGAAGCCATTATGGAAAACAGTATGGAGTTTCCTCAAACAACTACAGACAGAAATCCCACTGCTGGGTATATCCCCAAAGGAATGGAAATCATCATGTTGAAGGGATACCTGCTACTCCCATATTTATCACTGCTCTATTTACAATAGCCTAGAGTTGGAACCAACCTGAATGTCCATCAGTGGACAACTGGATAAGGAAAGTATGGTATATACACACAGTGGAATACTACTCTGCCCTAAAAAGGAATGAAATTCTGCCATTTGCAGCAACGAGGATGAACTTAGAAAAAATTTTGTTAATTGAAATATGCCAGGTACAGAAAGACAAATACTGAATGTCCTCACTCATAAGTGGGAGCCAGGAAAAAAAAGGGGGGGGAAGATACAACAATCACAAAAATTCCTTGAACTTTCAAAAAGAGAGAAAATATATGAACTACTATAACTTCTATCTCATAGTAGCATCATTCACCTATATAACAAGTATAGAAAAGGTAATTTACCTTACAGAGATATACTTTTTAGCAGAGCTGACTATAATATAAATTAAGTTTTAATTGTTTATTTAGGAAATAAAAATAAACACTGCAATGTAGTTAGCTTATAGTTTTGAACCGCTAAAACCTCTGTTATTTGAAAAAGGCAGAAAACAAGTTATTCTGAAATAGCCAGAGTTTTCCTGAAAGCAACTCTTCAAGCATTAGGAATTTACATAGAAATTTTAATGGTGGGAAGAGTTCCAAAAATATTCTAGGTACTTTTGTCATCTATAATGGGTTGGAAAATTTTAATTTCACTTTGGTAGTGCATTACCACCTTTTTAATATTCTATTTCACTGGATGAGTAGTAGCTAGTGTAGCAGATTTAAATAGTGTGACATCAGGAGTTGAGTGTAGGCATAATGATGAAGTTGGGGCTTGATTTGTGGAAAAAGTGTTTGATGGTGTGTTCCTGTGGTTTACTTAACATCTTTTTCAAAGGTGAAATATAGTAAATGCTATAAAGGTGTGTAGTTCTAGATTAAGTATCACAAGATTTCTTCTATAATAAGGTTTCTTATTATAAAATAGGTTGAATCAGTATTAAAAGATGGAAAAAAGTGAAAATATCACATCCCCCTTCTACTCTCCTCCCTTCTCCCAAGCAATACTGCTTAGGTAGAGTAGTTGCTCTGTGGTGGTTTTCTGCATATAGTGCTGAGTATAGTATCTTTTGCCCCCAGATAGAAAGAAAAATAATAGAATCAGCATCTTCTAAGTATGAATCTAAATTTTTACTATATTTCATAGCTACCTTTGGGCCATGAGTTCTAAGCTTTTTCTCATTGTATATGTAACTCTGATGCATCTAAATTTGAAATGTCCTCGCCCACCTCTCCACCCCCTCCACACCTTTTGGGGCCTTTTGGAGCACTGAATCTGAAGTGCCTTCTAGTTACAAGCATAGAACGTGTGCTGACAGCGGTCCATAGCCATTATGTTCCCAGCTGAACACTGGTGTGTAAAGGTGTGGTTAAAATTGCCTATCTGATTGTGAGCTACTAAATTGATTTATGGATCCAGTAGCTTGGGAAACATTCTAGAGTCCACATAAACCCTTTGCAAAGTTTGCTGCCCTTTTTTTTTTCCAAGTGGGTCCACTCCTCAGCTTTATACTTGTATTTGCCCCCACCTGCTTCTCTGCTGTGGTTGCTGCTCGTTGTCTATACTCAAACCAAATTATACGAAATTATTTGAAATCCTAGTTTGATGTGTTCTTTGATTTTTTTTTTTTAATATAAATATATAGTGATCTTTTACTGTTGGTATGATGGGTAAATACGGTTCTCACTGTTTCAAAGCACCTGTTATGAGAAACTTATTCTTTCATACATTCTAAATTTAGTAAGTGGCTTTCTTTGTGTTTGGTTGTTGCTCCACCACAGTGATATGTATGATATTCAGGAGAATTGACTGCCTTTCACAATTGAGTCATAGGTAGGGAGCAGATTTCTACATCCTGTCCTCTGGAATTTTAATTTTGTGGGATCACTTTCCTTACTATAGGATGAAACCTTGCTATAAAAATGTTGTCTTTGTGATCTTACACATTTTTGGACTGTGCCTTTAACTGTAAATATTTATTTAAGGAGATTTAAGCTCACATTAAAACTAAATTGCATTCACTTCTGAGAAGAGTGTAGCCTTTGGAAAAGAAAATTTTAGGCCAAATGTGGACCTGTTTCCTTAAGTTTGTTTTTATTTCCCCTTAACTTAGGTAGGTAGTTTCAGTTCTTAGAAATCTTCCCCAGTTCTTTATAGAAATCTAAGATTTCTAGTTTAGCGTGTATTGTTGCTAAAACCATAGAATACTGGGGAACCCATGTCTTACTGAAAGAGTTATTAGCAAGTACCTTAAGTAAACAAAGCATTTTGTCCTTGTGTTCCCACCCTTTTCCCTCACATAGTTTGATGTTGGCATATTAAGGTAGAGCTGACTATGGGAGTTTAGGAGGAGACCAGGAGAGACCATTTTCAGGCTTATCCTGGGGTTGCTTTTGTGTACATATTCTAGGTCAAGAATGGTGTGTATATTTCTTTTGGGTTTGAGAAGGAGAGAGTGATGAATCTGGTCCCCATAGTAGGGGGGGCATTTCAAGGGTGGAGTAATTAAAGACTTCTTTAAAGGAACAGATATTCCGCCTTCTAATTAGAGGAGGTCTGCACTGCAAGTGACCGCAAATTAAAACTGCTCAGTTGGGACAGAAGATTGGATGCCATGTTCCAACAGCCTTATTCATCTCTTCTTCCTTCCGAGGGATTTTTTCTTTCTTCCAAGTCTTAGGGATTAGAAAAATTATCTGAGGGCCGAGCCTGTAGCGCACTCGGGAGAGTGCGGTGCTGGGAGCGCAGTGGCGCTCCCGCTGCGGGTTCAGATCCTATATAGGGATGACCGGTGCGCTCACTGGCTGAGCGCGGTGCGGCCGGTCTCAAAAAGGACAAAAAAAAAAAAAAAGAAAAATTATCCGAGGAACAAATTAACACAAACAAAAAAAGCTCGCAAATGTCATTTTAGTACTAACTGTGCCCAGTTTGGTACAAGAAGTGGGTTGGTGAATCTTTGTAGCAGCCTTTGAGAGTGGTTGGAAATACTGAGGAGGTGAGCTGCTTGCACTTGTGGTCCCAGTGAAGAAATGCTTTGGAGGCACTTGAGAAGCTGGAGCAGTGGTTCACAGCACTGTCAAAGCTAGGGGTAGGGTTACTTCCTTCAGAGAAGCAGAATGTCTTTTAGTGTCTTTAGCACATTGGTATATTGGATACATTGTGTAGTGTGTTTTCTATATTGTTCAAAGCAGCCACAACTTGAGTCTTGGTATGAAACAGCATCTGTTTTCACAGGGTTTTCTACAGAAAGTTGGTGGGCTCTGTATACTTTTTGGCTTCTGAAGAATAGTCTAAAGTTTACTAAGTGAAGCTGTTCAAAGCAGGGAAGTGCCCTAAATAAGATTTTTATTTGCACACCTTAAAAAATGTGTGTGTGGGTGTGTGTCTACGTGTGTATATGGAAGTAACAAATGCTTTTGGCATTTTCCTTTCAGAAGCAATCAGGCAAAACAAAGCAAAAAACAGCTTCCACTGTTCTGCTTTGGGATTAAAATCAGAGTTGTTTCCTATCAGATGATAAATTTTTTTAAGAGCTTTCATGTGCCCACTAAATTTCTATTTACCATTTCTCGACTCTGAACTTGGAATACAAGGAGACTGTCCACTTCTAGCCATAAGGAATGATGAGACATGTCCAGAGTCAGCAGGGTGATCCGTCAAAGGAGGGTGTGGTTTGAATTAAGTATCAGATAACATTATCTTCTGCTGTAAGCCCTCTACCCTTTTACCTTTTCATTTCACTTCCTTTTGTTTTGGTTTTGGGGACCCGTCTGCAGGCCCCGCATATTAGGAGAAGCACTGATACCTGCTGCTTTGAGAGAAGTGGCCTTTCTTGTTTTGTTGGTGAGTGCCACTTCCACCTCCCTTTGGTGTATTGGAAAGTATGATAAAGTTTTAATAACAGCTTTTTGGTTACAAATTAGCCTTTCTGTAAAGAATTTAGTGTTCCACAGTTGTACATATATGCATTCTCATCAGCTGACGGAACATGAAGTCAACTAAAAAAGTAAGGAAGAAAACAGCTGAAGAAACGGGTAAACTTGCAGTGGAACATACTGAATAGGATCCACCTTTGCAGAAATGTTCTTCCTCCTCCCTTTTAATTTTATACAACAGAGAGTCGGAATACTCAGTCAAGAGTCTGATCCTCTCCTTCCCAGTGATGGTGATGGTGAAAACATAGCTTGACCCCTAGAATCTAAAATATTTCATCTGCAGAATGAGGCTCAGACACCTAGCAGAAGAGGGAGGTGTCTTCATGAAGCTTCACAGTGGAGCTACAGCTAGACCTCTAGGGGTCCGGTCTACTGTGTTAATTTAAAAGAAACAAGGCAAACATTGATCATTTTTTAGTGCAAACCATGCTACATGACCCAGGGAATATCTATTGGCGTGGTGACAGATCTACAGGAAATGGAAGGGAGAAAAGAGTAGGTGTCTAAAGTGTACGTGCAATTAGTTGCTGCAGTGAAGAAACAGGTGTGTGTGAGTGCTCACACTAGGAGGCCAGAAGGGATCGGAAGAACGTCCTGAAAGCACTGAAAGAAGAGATCCACCAGCCCAGGACACAAGATGCAGCAGAGACGTCCTTAAAGAGGGAAGGCAAACAAAACCAAACACACAAAAAGGCTCATGAAGATGGGAGAAAACTAGGAGAATTCATCTCCAGACAACACAGACAGACATCCCATAATAATGTGAAAGGAACTTTTTGCAACCCACCCAGTAAACTATCCCGGACAAAGAGAGAGCCTATTCTCCTCTTAAATTCTTGAACATCGCATGAGTTTTGAATGCCAAAATTTTACCACTGTCTCAGAGGTGGGGATTAATCAATGTGGATGGAATACATATGACAACTCTAATAAAGAGAGCAGGGGGTAAAAGAATCTATATGGATGCATGGCTTCTGCATTTTATGTTTGTCAGAGCCAAAGTTGCACCAGAGAAAGTTGAACAGACAAGGAAGATGTTAGATGAGGCTATTGCAATGGGAGAACAGGCCAGAACTCACTCTGAGCGCAACTCCTTTGAAACAAAAGGCAGGAGGGTTTTGAAGCACTGAAGTGAGCGGTGGGAAGGACTGGAGGACTTTCGGGGGAGGTGGACCAATGGGAGCTGTCCAGCACACTGAGTTAGTTATTCCTGAGATGGCAAATGTTGTTCTCTGTGATCAAGCCATACGTGTTGGCTAAACGGTGCCCACTAAAGTTTGGCTCCAACCTTCCCGCAGAGACTGGGACATGGGGGCACTGTCTTCCTGGATGGTTCCATTTCAAAGGGTTACTCCCAGGTCTTTGAGAAAGACATTCCTGGGTTCTAAAATTGCCAAGAGGCTTTTTCAAGTTTCCATCTCAGAGAAGTTGAGAAATAATGCACATTTACAAGTTGTCTAAAGTAAATGCTCTAAGAAGAGGGAGCAAAGGGACCTTCAGTCAAGCTGCGGTGAACCTCAAGGCTGCCTTGGTCACTTCAATTGGGAAAATATTAATCCAGCCTAGACTGTGAAATGATTATGATATATTGATATTACTATGCCCTGCCCCAAACAACTTAAAAACTGTGACAAAATCACTTAAGAAAAAATTGGATAACGTTAGTAGTCCTACACCTGGAAGATACAAATAAAGCAGCTACCACATTCATATACAGGATTTTGTGGAGACCTAAGTTTTTATTTCTCTTGGTTAAATACCTCGGAGGGAAAGGCAGGTCAGATGGGCCTGTTCTGCCTGTGTCACGTGCACGCGCCCCTCTTCCTCCACAATCTTCTGCACGCGCCTGCTCCTGACATATGCCCTGCGTATGCTTGTTCCTCGCACATCCATTACACACACACTCGTGCACATTCTGTGCGTGCACATTCTGTGCATGCACATTCTCTGCACATTCTCTGCATGTGCATAGGTCATCCCAGCAACCGGCCAAACATTCCGAGCTTTGCCAGTTGACTAACTCAGTTAGTTGAGTTGGCAGCTCGAGGAGCATTGTCAGTGCTCAGTTCTCTTACTTACTCAAAGAGAGAAACTTCCACAACTGGAAGTTGCAACATGGGTAGGTACGTGGGCAGGCTTCGCCCCGCACCCGTGTCCCCTGCCCTGTGGGGACAATGTCCTGCCAGAAGGGCTCACACACTCGCAGCCCACTCACACCGCCAGCAGAATTCCCACGGCTGGCCGGGTCCACCTGGCAGCCCATGCCCTTGGATGAACAGTGGGCCATCCCACAGGTACCCAGGAGCGTCGCACAGGCACTGTGACAGAGCATCTGCCAGGAGATGTCCTGTGGCCCTGCAGATACTGTGTTCCCTTCTGGGGGTCCTTACTTCCATCTACAGACGTCTCCACCAGGGGATGCAAATACTGTCTGCTCACAATCGCAAGATGTCCTTCAGTTCAACAGCCAGCTGTGCACAAGACTCCTGTACAGCGAGGAGTGTGACGAGGGCCCTTGGAGAGAGCATCAGAGAAAAGGCTGAGCAAGAGAAAGACCCCAAAGTCATAGAGAAGCAGGAGGGTGAGAGACGGGGCCCCGAAGGGGCTGACACTGGCTGTACACAGTCAGCATTTAGGCCCTTTAGGGTCAATGCAGCCCTTTCTTCCTTCCTGCCGAGGCATGGGCCTCTACAGAGGAACCTCCGGGAGGGGTGCTGGCAGCCCACATGTAAGATGCCCCACACCTGTTGTTTGAGCTCCTGCCCCCAACGAAATGCCATCACAAGCTCCTACAGCTCGACTTCAAGTATCCAACTGCCGCAGAGTAGGAAGGCTCAGGCCTCAAAAGTGAGAAAGGAGGGCCCTCAGCTTTCCATTTTAGCTACTGAGATTTGCCAGAGGAAGAGCCCGGGTGCAGCAACAGGGCAGGAACTCCCCTCTAAGATCTCCTCGCCCACAGTCCAGAGCTCCAGGCCCCACAAACGCAAGATTCCTCTGCTGCCGCGTAGGCGAGGGGGATCTTTTACGCTTCCACCATGCCCTGAGCCAGGTTTTCGAGTCACCGCTGAAGACCTAGACAGGGAGAAGAAGGCAGCTCTCCAGCGTATCAGTGCTGCCTTGGGATGTCAGGGAGGCCACTGGGACGGCAGGGCCAGGCCACCTTCCGACTCTTTCCCCCTGCCAGCTACAGTGACCGCCCCTCCACTTGCTGGCCCTATGACCTCTGTCTTCTCCTCCCAAAGCTCCCCTCCCAGCGGGGATCCTAGTGCAGCCAAGGTCACCACCAGACTGCCTACAAAGAGGCTCCGGGTGTCAGCCAAGGACACCACCACCCCGCCTGCAAAGAGGCTCTGGGTGTCAGCCAAGGACACTACCACCCCACCTGCAAAGACGTTCTGTGCCTCCACCCCAACTCAGAGACTACCTGGTAACCCTGGAGCCAACGCCCGGTCCGGAGTTGGGTCCCCTTGTGGGCAGAAGCGTAAAGCCCCTGAATCTGGCTCTGAAAGGTTCACAAAGAGTTGATACCAAGACTAGAAATCAGGCTAGAAGGAGTTTATTGGTATAGGTGGTACGTTAGAGACATAGGTATAGAACCTAGCCCGACCTCTCCCTCAGGGGTTGGGCTTATGTTTCTTCTTGTGGTGAGCTGTGTTGTTGTGATTTGGCCAGAGCTTCTGTTGATGAGGAGTTAAACGAAAAGTCCACTGGTAGTTGTTGAGGCCTTATGTCAATTAGGTGATGTTTAGGTTTGCAATTATTGGTTCCCTTAGTGTGTAAAGTAGGGTTTCAGAGGGGACCAGTGGCGTGGAGTTCTGTTGCTGTTAGGAGTTTCGTTGTCTTTGTACTTTATGGGGAAGTCCTGTAGGGCAGGCACCACCATTCTGAGTATCTTTGAGTAGCGCCATCTTAAGTAGTCC
This sequence comes from Galeopterus variegatus, assembly GCF_000696425.1. Taxonomy (NCBI): domain Eukaryota; kingdom Metazoa; phylum Chordata; class Mammalia; order Dermoptera; family Cynocephalidae; genus Galeopterus; species Galeopterus variegatus. The sequence continues at coordinate 1,186 of NW_007735143.1, read as the reverse complement.
TCCCCAGACCTAACAGTCCTCCCTTTTGTGTTTGGTAAAAAAGAAAGGATGTGAGTTGATTGTTATTAGGGAGACCCCCAGACTTTGTATATGGATGAAGGTCCATCTTCTGTAATGTCTTCCTGCTGACAAAGGGGCGATGAGGGACTAATGACCTGAGGGGTGTCCTTGTCACTGAGGTCCTTGAGGCTGGAGGAGATAACAGGCATCTCTCATCATCAGAATTCCAGTTACCCACTCATGAGTCACTGGATGGTCGTGCAGAGGAACCAGGAGAATTGTTGTAGAAGTATAGGTCCCATGGATAGCGGAAGGGGACTTATGACAAGGGGAATTAGGATATGGAGCAAAATGGATAATAGCCATGAGCCCTTAGACCATTCAGTTGGCAGAGTTTTTAGGTTTGTAGACTTTTCCTGACTGAAAAAGAACATGGTGAGGACGATTAATTTTCCACTTCTGTCCATTTGGTTATTTGCGGGGGCAAGAAGTCCCTGAAGTCCCCTCATAGGTAGCAGTCCCAAAGAAAAGACAGAAGTGTGTTCTCACAGGCCAGGACTTCAGGTATGTTTGTAAGGAGAGAGTAGAAGGAGATCGTAGAAACCGCCTGCTGCTGACACAGACACCAGCCAGGGCAGCTCACTCGTCAGCTGCGTGTGTGTTGTCTGGAGCAGTTAGGCTTCTGTGCTTCTGGATTCTGACTCCTCTTGTGGATTCCTCAGGTATCCTTGTTAGCCGGACAGAGGTGGGTGTGAGAAGCCAGGAATGATATTTCTCAGGATGTCCTGGGAGTTTTGAATTGAAGTCTGCTACCTTTCTAACCTGGAAAAATGAATCCATGCACTTATGCCTGATAATTTTGCTACGGTTGGGATGGTGAGAAGTGCCTGATGGGGGCCTGTCCACTTAGGTTGAAGAGGTTTTAAGTCTTTTAGGAGAACCCAGTCCCCTGGCTTAATGTTGAGAGGGGGAAGGGGAGTGGATTAGGGTTTTGGTAGGTGGGTGTTAGCGTACTTGTGCCAAAGTAGTCAGGTTTTAGAGCAGGTAAAAAGTCTCCCAAGGGGTGAGGTTCATAAGGGAAGTTTACCCAACAGAAAAGTTCTTCCATACACAAGCTCAAAGGGACTAAGAAGTTGGGGTGCCCTTGGCGTTATATGAATTCGCATGAGAGCTGTTGGGAGTAGTT
>NW_007735142.1:134972-136644 GCF_000696425.1 Galeopterus variegatus | reverse complement strand
CTGTCTCCTGGCGTGGCTGCTCAGACCCGACGCCATCTTCAAAAGCCCCTGTCATTTGTATTTTGATGGGGATTGCCTTGAATCTGTAAATCACTTTGTGTAGTTTGGACATTTTCACAATGTTAATTTTTCCAATCCATGAACATGGAATTTCTTTCTGTCTTTTGGTGTCCTCTTTAATTTCTATTCTTTTGAATAAAAACTCAGAAGAGGAATTGCTTAATTATATAATAATTCTATTTTTAATTTTTATGAGGAACCTCCATTTTACTGATAATTCTTAATTTCATAGTTCCACTTACAATTTACAGAAGCTATTGCTGGTAAGAAAAGAACTTGGATATGGGTGTTATTTATATTAAAATGAAAATAATTAGAAAATTAGGATATAAGATAAAATGAGAAGTTGTGTTGTGGGACAAGCAACTATACACACTTCAGGAGTTATCAAAAAACAAACTTTTTTCACTATATTGTTCAATAAAGTCAGAAATTACTATTATAGCTAGAATAATATCCAACTGACAGTTTATCTGCATAGTCTTCATGGGTAGACAGTAAGCACAAAAAACTGGAAGAATGAACTTATGTCATATTACTAGAAAAATAAAATGGCTAAAATCTTAAACTCATAGTAAAAGTAAATGTAAACTCACGTAAAGTTCAGGAAGAACTAAAAAAAAGTAATCATTTATTAAGAGCTATCTTTTTAGCAAGTGACTAAAAACATTTTATTTGGCAATAATGCATTTCTTAAGTACATTATTAGTGTCCAGCATGCAACATTCTATGTGTTTCTATCTAATTATGCATAAATGTAAGAGCCAGATGGATTGTTCTAATGCTAGGATTGCAAAATGCTATCTCAAGCAGAAGCACTCTATAATAACTAGATTAATCATTAATTACTTTGGTGTTCATCAAAATGTCTTTAATCCTTATAAATTAAATTGTTATTAATGTACATGAAATATGAATTTACAAAGAAAAACATTGCAATTATTGCTTTTATTGTTATTCTCTGTATTTAAGTGTCATTTTCCAGGGAGGAATGTAACACTGTATCCAGATCCTTGGAACAGGCACACTTTGAATCAGCATGTACAAATTGTTTATTTTAATTCATAGAACTTTTCTCTACAACACAACTTACAGGCTTCTAAAAGATTATGTTTTCAGCATCCTTTGTTCACAAAGCTCTAAATTTCATCTTTATTCCAAGTGACACTTCTTTGGATTTGCAGAGGAGGCAGATCCCATGATATTCAGTGACAGCAAGGCTTAGCATCATGCTTACAGAGGTTTTAATTATTTTTATCCTATTTTTGTATAATGTATATTTAACTTTTTGAGCCCTACTTGCAAACTATAAATTTTTAAATTGAAGCATCACATACATACAGAGAAGTTCACAAATTTAAGTCCATAGAAATAAATTGCCACAAACCTTAACATTCTTGTGTAAATGCCATCAAAGTCAAGCAATAAACCATTACCAACACTCCGGAAGACAAACAAGCATGTTATAAACACTATTCTTTTTCCTCCAAAGAAAATATCTTCCGATTTTTATCAAAATTTATTTGCTTTGCTTATCTTTTCATTTTATTTAAATAGAATCATAAAGTATATGCTTTTTAAAAAGTCTAGATATTTTGATCTTTATTTTCAT
>NW_007735142.1:133665-134498 GCF_000696425.1 Galeopterus variegatus | reverse complement strand
CCATTCCTGCACATGTCTTTTGGTCACAGGTGTACTCATATAAACTTGTACATACCTAAGTATATTCAAATTAAGTAGATAATACTAATAGTCTCTCAAAAGGGGTTGTGTCAATTAACCTATCCACAGAAGTGAATGAAAATTCCTGTTGCTCCATGTTTTAACCAAATTTAAACTTTCACTATTTTGATGGTTATATAATGATGTCTTATTGTGACTTTAATTTCCATTTATTTGACAGCTAATGAAATAGAGCAAGGTTTTATATGTTTATGTGATGACGTGGTATTCTTGTTAAGTTTCTTGAACCAATTTTCTTTTACATTATTGTCATGCATTCTGGTTCTTTTTGCATTCTAGATACAAGCAAGCTGTCAATGATTTATGGAAAAATGATATTCTTTTTAATAGATTGCCCTAGGTCAATTAGATATTATTAGGGAAAAAATTAAGTTTGACATATAAATCATGACATACACACAAAAAAATCAGGTAGACTGAAGATCAAAATGCAATTAAGTGTAATAAAATAATATTATATTGGTTTACAAAATAATCACAGTATACTTATCCATGAGTTTGGGATAGTGAAGGATTTACTGGATGGAACATAAAAAACAAGGTTGAGATTTGGACAACACTAAAATTACAAGTTTCTGGTAATGAAAAGGCACAAGACACGCATATGAATATTTTTTGCTTTGTCGGCTGAGAGGGCGCAGAAGCAACAATACACCAGTAGCAATGAAGACAACCAATGCAAGATCTTGGTTTCCAATAAAAAGAAACCTGCTTGCTTGCTTGCTTGCTTGCTTGATTTTTATTTATTTATT
>NW_007735142.1:128301-132305 GCF_000696425.1 Galeopterus variegatus | reverse complement strand
AGAAGGTAAGAAAGTGCTCACAATATGAACAAAAACACACAACATTGAAGGTATGTCAAAGGGATTTAGAAGCCAACTGAAAGAGCTCCCAATAACCAAGCGTGAGACAATTTGTGCAACAAAATAAATAACATTGTATTGAATTGTATTCCAGTGTTTGAAATTAATATTCTTGAGTTCACAGTCACATAAATAAATTATTAAATGCATAAACAACAAAATGGGGTGAAAAGAGGCACAACTCCTGTGCTGAAGAATTCCAAAAATTTATATAGATATTCTTTCCTCAAGTAGATTCAGCATGGTTCTCATCTCCTTAAATACAGGCTGCTCATAGTCACTTTCTTCCAAAAAGTATAGCACGGAAAGAGGAGAAAATAGTAACTGTACAGTGCAAAAACCTCAGAAACAGTACCTGAGCCAAATGATAAGTGTCAGCATCAACAGTGATAAATTATGTTGAAAGTATATGTTCTTGATATAATATGTTGAAAATGGGACTTTACCTCTGTGGTCTTCCTCTAAAAAACAAGTAACACAAATCCAAACAGGAGAAAAGCATCATATAAATATCAGCTGAGAGACATTCTGTGAAATACCTGACCAGTGCTCCTTCAAACTTCAGAGGTCATCATAATCAAGGTCTGAGAAATGTCATGGTCAAGCAAAGTCTAAGCAGACATAACAAGTAAATGTACTGTGGTATCCTAGATGGGCTCCTAGAACAGGAAGAAACTTTAGGTAAAAACTAAGGAAATTTGGATAAAATATGGAGTATGGTTAATGATAGTATGTTACTATCAGTTTATTAGTTGTGACAAATGTACCATACTAATTTAAGATACTAACAATAGGGAAAACAGGGTATAAGATATGTAGAAATTCCCTGTATTATCTTTGCAACTTTTCTATAAATCTAAAACTATTCTAAAGTAAAAAGTTTTTAAAAATATTATAAGAAAGTGAAAAATACAGTAATTGAATATAGGAATATTATAAAATAATGCATATAAGCAAAAAAGACCTTGTACTCAGAATATATAATGTAAGTATTTTTTAAAAAATAAGATTTATTGAGTTTTGAAGTTCATCCACTTTTTATGATACAGTTTGATAAGTTTTTGTTTGTTTGTTTGTTTGTTTGTTTTTTCCTTTTTTTGTCTTTTTCCGTGTCCGGCAACGGATCGCAACCCTCAGTGTCGCCCACGTACTGGACCGGGACCAGCAACGGGATCGCAACCCTCAGCGTTGCTCCCGCGCCTCACTCAGCCAGTGAGCGGGAACTGGTCTGTATGTGGGATCCGAACCCTTGGCGGGAGCGTCGCCGCGCTTCCCAAGTGGCGCACTACAGCAGTGTGCCACCGGGCCGGGCCAAGTTTGATAAGTTTTGACAACAGTATACAGTCATTAATTAATACCACAGTCAAGATTAGGAATATTTCAGTCACCCTCACATCGCAATGCAATCAGTCTCCTTTCCAGCGTCATGCAAACATTGGTATGATGTATATTATTATCGTTTTACCATTTATTGAATTCCATATAAATATTACCACGCAGGATGTACTCTTTCATGATTGGCTTCCTTAACATAGCATGATCTTTAGCAATTCATTCATGTCTTTTGCTATTATCAATAATTTATTTCTTTTTATCTCTTAGTAATATTTCATTGTGTGAAAAGCAATTGGCCATATATGTGTGAGACTATTTGTGGACTCTCTCATTTTATTAATCTGTATATCTGTCTTTACAACAATACCATAATACATTAATTGCTGTGAGTTTATTGCAAGTCTTTACTTTGCCCTTCTGTTTTAAAATTGTCTTGTTTATTCTAGTATATTTAAATTTCTATAAAAGGTTTAAAATAAGACTGTCTTTGCTTAAAAAGTCTACAAAATTTTGGTTGAGATTATGCTGTCTCTAGACATTAATTTTGTGAGGATTAATGGCAGAATATTGAATCCTCTAATCCATCAATATAATATTTCACTTCATTCTTTTTTAATTTTTAGTAATATTTATATTCTGCAGCATTCATGTTTGATATATAGTTAAATTTATTCTTAAATTTTCAAGAGTTTTTGATGATATTGTAAAGGTCATTTTAGTATTTCGATTTCCACTAGTTTGTGCTAGTGTATATTGCTGTTGCATTCTGTCACCTTATTGAACTCATTTTTTGATTCTAGAAGAATTTTCGCAGATTTGTTAGATTTTTTACCCAGGCAATCATATTATTTGTGAATTATCACAACTTTCATTCTTCCTGTCTAGTCCGTATTCCTTTTATTTCACTGGCTTGCCTTATTACATTGACTAGGCCTTTCAGTGGTGAAAGCAGACATACTTACCTCATTCCCTATCATAGGGAGTCACTCACAATAAAGTATAATGTTGGCTTTAGGATTTTCATGGTTCTTAAGGTTTTTTTATGTGTGTTCACTTTGATCATTTGATTAAAAAATATTTTAGTTGCTGTATGATAAATACTGATTGATTTTCAAACATTGATCTACCCTTGAATTTCTGGGAATTCTTTATTTGATTATGACGTCTTTTCTTTTTTGTTATTACTGGATGAAATTGGCTCATTTTTTAAAACAATTATTGCATGCACATACATGCAGAATATTGGCTTGTAAATTTCTTTACTAGTAATGTCTTTGTCTTATTTTTGGTGTCAGAGAGAAGTTGGCCTGATAAAATGAGTTGGTATCTGATCTTATCTTTATGGTTTTCTTTCTTCTGCCCACTTTGAAGTTAATTTACCACTTTTTCTAGTTTCTTAAAATGAAAGCTTATATCATTAATTTAAATTTCTCCTTTTTTTAATGTAAACACATAAATTTTGTTTTAAGCATTGCTTTAGATGCCTCCCATAAATTTAATAGGATGCATTTTTATTTTCAATAAGTTAAAAATATTTTATATTTTTCCTTGTGATTTTTCTTCTTTAAAAATATGTCTTACTTAATAAAGTATTGTTTAATTTCCAAGAATCATAAGTTTGACAGTCATCTTTCTGCTGCTGATTTATGATTTGATTTCGTCATAGTTATAGAACATACTCTTCATATTTCTAATCTTCTTAAATTTATTGAGACTTATTTTTATGGCCCAGGATATGGTCTATTTTGAATATTCTCTGTATAGTAGAGAAGGGTAAGTAGTCTGTGTTGTTCAGCTAAAGTGTTTCTATAAACATAAGTTGTATCAAGTTGCTTGCTAGTGTTAAGTGTACTGTATATTTATTAATTTTAATCTACTTGATTTTTCATTTGCTGAGAGAGTACTAATGACATCTCATACTGTAACTGTGGATTTTCTGTTTCTTCTTTCAAGTTGTATTAGTTTTTGTTTCATATATTTTGAAGCACTCTTATTAGGCTTGTACACACTTAGGATTTTTATATCCTTTTGATGAATCGACCCTTTTATCAATATGAAGTATCTCTCTTTTTCCCTATTAATATTCATTATTCCAAGGTCTAATTTTTCTGTTTTAGTATAGTCCCTCAAGATTATTTTTGATTAGTGTTTTCATGTGTATTTTTGTTATGTATATTTAATCTATCTTCATTTTTGTATTCAGAGTCAATTTCCTATGGACAGCATAAAAGGTGATTAATTTTTAATAGTAATATAAAAGACATACATTTTAAGTAAAAGCCAGAGAAAGCAGACATATGAAAGATGAAATAGAATCTATTTAAAATCATGCCACTGTGGATAAAAAAAATACTGTATCTGCTATTTATTCTAAGATTTTATGTGTATTCTCCCCTAAATTTTGTCCTCACCCAGGTTTTTCAAATTCCTAAATAGATTGAACGGTTATTCTGTTTCTCAGACAAGAATTCTAGGAATAATCATTGGGTTTTCCCTTTTTTTTTCACTTACCCTTTCAGCTATGAATTGAGTCATGTCCCCTCAAAAATTTAAAGCTTAACCCCCAATGAGACTGTACTTAGAGATGGGGCCTTTGGGAGGTTATTAGG
>NW_007735142.1:125838-127301 GCF_000696425.1 Galeopterus variegatus | reverse complement strand
ACTGTATCTGCTATTTATTCTAAGATTTTATGTGTATTCTCCCCTAAATTTTGTCCTCACCCAGGTTTTTCAAATTCCTAAATAGATTGAACGGTTATTCTGTTTCTCAGACAAGAATTCTAGGAATAATCATTGGGTTTTCCCTTTTTTTTTCACTTACCCTTTCAGCTATGAATTGAGTCATGTCCCCTCAAAAATTTAAAGCTTAACCCCCAATGAGACTGTACTTAGAGATGGGGCCTTTGGGAGGTTATTAGGGTTAGGTGAAGTCATAAGGGTGTGGACTCATGATGGAATTCATGACTTTTTGTGTGTGTGTGTGACCGGTAAGGGGATCGCAACCCTTGGCTTGGTGTTGCCCGCACTGCGCTCAGCCAGTGAGCGCCCCAGCCATCCTTATATAGGATCCGAACCTGCGGCGGGAGCGCCGCTGCGCTCCCAAGCGCTGCACTCTCCCGAGTGCGCCACGGGGCTGGCCCGGAATTCATGACTTTTTAAGAAGAGAAAGAAAAATAGGTTGTGCTCTCTTTACCATGGGATGACACAGTGAGAAGTCAGCTGTCTGCAAGCCAGGAAAAGGGCCTTTATCAGAAACTGAATCAGCCAACTATTTAATCTTGGACTTTCAGCCTCCAGAACTTTGAGAAATAAATGCCTTTTGCTTAAGCCATCCAACCTAATGTATTGATACAGATGCATGGATTCAGAAATCAATGGGGAGAAAATGGGAGTCGTATCACTCACTACTACCTCTAGTGACCCACTAGCACCATTTTTTCCTCTTGACCTTATGCTCTGCTAGCCTAGAGGCCTTAGTTCCAAGGGGAGAAATGCTTCCACAAGAAGACACAACAATGACTCCATTGAACTGGAGGTTAAGACTGCCACCCAGACACTTTGGACTTCTCTTATCTCTGAATCAACAAGCAAAGAAGGGAGTTACTGAGCTGGCTAGAGTGATCGATCCTGCCTGGGGGAAATTGGACTGCTACTCTGTATGAAGGTAAGGATGAGTATGTCTGAAATACAGGAGATCCTTAAGGGCATCTCTTAGTATTACCATGCCCTCTGATAAAGGTTAATGAAAAAACCACAACAACCCAATCCAGGCAGGGCTAGGGTTACTAATAGCCCAAATCCTTCAGGAATGAAGATTCAGGTCACTCCCTCAGTTTAAAAAACCATGACTAGCTGATGTGCTTGCTGAAGGCAAAGGGAATAGAGAATGGTCAAATGGTGAATCTTGTTATAAATACCAGCTACAAACACATGACCAGTTACAGAAATGAGGACTGTAATTACCATGAGCATTTCCTCTTTTTTTGTTACAAATGTCTGTGTGTGTGTGAACATACATATAAATAGACAGATAGATGAGATGATTATGAATACTAGCTATGACCATGTGACCAGAACAAAATGTAGACTAAGAACAAATTCTCTCTCTGCCTGACTGTCTGTGA
>NW_007735142.1:123526-125288 GCF_000696425.1 Galeopterus variegatus | reverse complement strand
AACATACATATCAATCGACAGATAGATGAGTTGATTATGAATACTAGCTATGACCATGTGACCAGAACAAAATGTAGACTAAGAACAAATTCTCTCTCTGCCTGACTGTCTTTGAGCTAAGACATCGGTCCTCTTCTACCTTTTGAACTGGAGTTAAACTAGAACTTACACCATTGACTCTCTGCTTCTCAGGCCTTTGGACTCAGATACCATTGGCTGTCCTGAGTCTTCAGCTTGCCCAATGAAGATGTTGAAGTAGCCTCTATAATAGATTGTGCAAGCCAATTCCTTTATATTTATATATGTACACACACATGCACACACACGTGTAATATGTACATATATATGTACACACACACACACACACACATACATTTGGTTCTGTTTCTCTGGAGAACCCTAATACACTTTCCCAATGGATATCCTCACAATCTGCATGGCCTCTTATTTCAGTGTTCAAAATATGTAATATCTGAGCATTCCTCAGCTTATTCATATTTAGTCCAAGCTATCACTACCTATTATCTGAACCATGACAATATCCTCCTAATTTGTCTTGACCCTTCCACTCCTTCTATCTCAGGGAAGATTGAAGTTTTGTTCATGGTGAAGAATAGATCTGGCAAGAAAATGGAAGATATAGGAAACATACGTTGTTGGGCTAATCAATATTTTATATATTTGGTTTTTCTAATCCTCAAGAGGAAAAATATGCAGAGTATTCTTATGAAATGAACCTTGGGTTTAAGTCAGAAATAGGAAGGAACATGCATTGGGTAACAGGTTTTATACTGTGTTCTTTTATATAAACTGCTTTGCTTTGACCCATAATTTAGTATCTTACTAGTTGCAGAACTTAAACTGCATTTTCATTATTACTTTGATTTTTCTACAATTCTATGAGAAACAAAGTATTAACCATATTTGTATATCAGGTAGGTAAGGTTTGGAAGGGTTTAAACTACCTAGTGATAGAGTTAAAATCAGAACTATATTTAAAATTTCATGCATGTTATTTATTATACCATCTTCTCTTGCTAGGGGCAGGACATCTTTATAATAACTCAGGTCTGAAATAATGAGGAGGCTAATTGTTGGCCAAGGGAATGGGAAAATTCTGTAATTAGAGAATCAAGTTGAAGAAAGAATCTATAGGACTTGATGAAAGGATACTACAGTTAATGAGTTTAGAGAAGGCAAGACTGATGGTGGAGTTTGAGGGCTGACCTTGGGAGACTTGTGCCTAGTTTATTGGAGAGACACTTGGGATTATATATCATTGTTGCATGTTACTTTAGTTGGGTTATTGATTTCAGGAGCAATTTCCCTTCCCATTGTAATTCAACTGCTGATGATTTGATGCTGAAAATACTTACTGCACTTCCCAACCCAATGAAAGGCAGAAAACTACATTAATGCAATTGCCAGATTTTTGTAGCTGTTGCTTTTGTTATTTTCATTTTTCTTTTCAGAATCCAGCTTTCCCTAGGTCCACCTGTTTTTATTCCATTTACCCTACATTGTTCAGCATGAAGCTTACTAGAATCACATTCATAGACATCTGCAGGTGTAAATTTGACACATTTGGCACCTGAAAAAGCTTGGAAAATTCACCAGGAGACATTTTCAGCCATTTGGGATGGAAAAAAAAATTAGTGGATACCATAGCCCTTAATATTGTTATTCTTATTACTTTTTCAAAACCACGCGTTTTCCAGTATGTCTCCTAGAGGACCAAATCTAAGCAAAGTTTGAATTAGAA
>NW_007735142.1:121295-122918 GCF_000696425.1 Galeopterus variegatus | reverse complement strand
TTTTGTAGCTGTTGCTTTTGTTATTTTCATTTTTCTTTTCAGAATCCAGCTTTCCCTAGGTCCACCTGTTTTTATTCCATTTACCCTACATTGTTCAGCATGAAGCTTACTAGAATCACATTCATAGACATCTGCAGGTGTAAATTTGACACATTTGGCACCTGCAAAAGCTTGGAAAATTCACCAGAAGACATTTTCAGCCATTTGGGGATGGAAAAAAAAAAATTAGTGGATACCGTAGCCCTTAATATTGTTATTCTTATTACTTTTTCAAAACCAAGCGTTTTCCAGTATGTCTCCTAGAGGACCAAATCTAAGCAAAGTTTGAATTAGAAGTAAAATAATAACTCGTTTTGGGTTCTCCAAACTCATTAAAGCACTGAAAATTCTCTTAGGTGCTTGCAAAAGAAAACCATTCTTTTTAATGGTCAGATAATTAAAATTAGCAAAATATGTTTTTACAAAGCTCCTTGTAAGTAAAAATTACCTGTGGGAAAACAATAATGAGATATTTTTATTTGAAATTTTTTTCCCAACCAAAGTTCATTTTCTCTTTTAAGGAAGGTCTTTATCTACTAGCATCAATAAGCATTTGTTCTAACCACTTATTTAGTGATGAGAGCACTTCAAACATTAAAAAAAAGTAAAAATTCAAATTTCTCATCTAATTTACTTTTAATTAACCACCATTCATTTTAGTGTGTGTACTCATTCTTTCACTTACAGTGTCACAGCTGACCTTTTAAACTGTACATAAATCAAGAAATGCAAAGCTACCACTCTTTCACCAAAGATCTTGACAATATTTTACATCCATTTGTTTATTTGCAGTATACATACATATTTTATCAAAAAGGTAGATGGAGAACACCAAGCATTATGATTGGTCTGATATCCCGGGAGATACTTTGGAATGGGCATTTGGCTTCTATGGATGAACTAAAATTATGTTAAGAAAATAACAAAATTCTACCGAGATTTTTCTTATTATAATTTGAGTTGCCTTTATAATAGAAACCAATATAGATCAGCTACTTTTACATACACATTTCTATATATCAATAAGATTTTTAATAACCAGTCACAAAAATATAAACTGAGAACTCCCTTGGAGTTTACCGCAATGAAATGAGACTGAAAAAAAGAAGTGTTTCCATTTCTTAGAAATGCATATCAGGTACTTTCATATCTTTTGTTTCATTAAATTCTACAAAAGTCTCCAGAAGATGAATCATTGACCATATTTCATATAAGAGTCTTTTTAATATCATATACTTAGTACATTTTATATATTCTAAGTGACTTATAAATATTATTAACTTAAGATGCTTAATTATCCTAGGAGGGAGATCCCATTGTAATCTCCATTTTATAAATGAGGACCTCAAGGTACAGAGGTGATAGTCAATCTTCCCAAAGTCACACACCTGGTAAGTAGAAGGGATGGAATTTGAAGCCAGGGAATCTTGCAGGGCACTTCTGTACTTAACCAAAAAGTAATGACATTTAGGACACTTATGCATTAATAAGTCATAGTTACGTAAGATTGAATAAATATAATTATAATGCCACCTATTGGCTATATTCAAACATAACTGTAAAATGATAAAATTATTAATACAA
>NW_007735142.1:119085-120994 GCF_000696425.1 Galeopterus variegatus | reverse complement strand
GAAGTGTTTCCATTTCTTAGAAATGCATATCAGGTACTTTCATATCTTTTGTTTCATTAAATTCTACAAAAGTCTCCAGAAGATGAATCATTGACCATATTTCATATAAGAGCCTCTTTAATATCATATACTTAGTACATTTTATATATTCTAAGTGACTTATAAATATTATTAACTTAAGATGCTTAATTATCCTAGGAGGGAGATCCCATTGTAATCTCCATTTTATAAATGAGGACCTCAAGGTACAGAGGTGATAGTCAATCTTCCCAAAGTCACACACCTGGTAAGTAGAAGGGATGGAATTTGAAGCCAGGGAATCTTGCAGGGCACTTCTGTACTTAACCAAAAAGTAATGACATTTAGGACACTTATGCATTAATAAGTCATAGTTACATAAGATTGAATAAATATAATTATAATGCTGCCTATTGGCTATATTCAAACATAACTGTAAAATGATAAAATTATTAATACAAAATGGCAGCAGGCTGTAGCGCTGTCTAATCCTGAAAGAGTTATGGACCTCCAATTCCTTTGATAATCCAAAATATAGAATAGAATCTAAATGGACTCCATGTATAATGTAGCAGAAAGAGCCCAAACTGAGAATTTAAGTAAAGAGTCCCTTAGTGAGTGTCAATAAAAGAGATTTTTCAATTGTAAAAATATTCACTTATCTCTTTACTCATTTTCAAGAACTCTAGGGGTAGTTTAGATCAATAGCAGAGTTATTCAATTAAAAAAATGCATAAGTTTGTACAAAACGAATAATTGGGCATAATAAATAGGAATACTTACTCTTCTCCCTTTACTTCTAAGGAGGTCAAAATATTATTTGTGAAATTATTTTATTGTGTTCTTAAAGATCAAATATAAAAAAAGATGTTCAACATCATTAGTCATTAGAGAAATGAAACTAATATGGCAATTAAATATCACTATATCCCCACTAGCATGACTACAATTAAAAAGATTGGCCATACCATGCATTGGCAAGGGCATGGAGAAATTGGAACTCTCATATGCTGTAGGTGGGGATTTAAAATGATATCATCACTTCGGAAAATAGTTTGTCAGTTTCTTAAAAAGTCAAACATACACCTACAATACAACCCTGACATCACTCTCTTAGATAGGACATAAGACAAATGAAAGTTTATGCTCACTGTATTAGCTCACTAGGGCTGCTGTAACAAAGCGCCACAGACTGGGTGGTTTGAACAACAGAAGTTTATTTTCTCACAATTCTGGAGGCTAGAAGTCTGAGATCAAGTCCTCAGGGCTTAGTTCTTCTGAAGCCTCTTTTCTTGGCTTGTAGATGATCATTTTCTCCCTGTGTTTTCACACGGCCTTTACTCTGCAACTGTTTGCCCAAATTTTCTCTTCTGTTAAGGACACTAGTCATATTGTATTAGGCCCCACCCTAATGACCCCCTTTAAAGACCCTATCTTCAAATACAGTTACATTCTCAGGTGCTGGAATTAGGAATTAAATATATGAATTTTGAGGGGACTCAATTTGGCCATAACACCTACACAAAGAATAGACATGAATGTCCATAGCAATTAGGTTTGTAATAGTCAAAAACTGAAACAATTCAAAAGTCCATTAACAGTTGAATATATAAATAAATTGTGTTATATCCATACAATGGACTACTACTTAGCAATAAAAGTAATAAACTGTTTTATACACAGAGCAACATGGATAAATTGCAAAATAACTTTGCTATGTGAAAGAAACCTGATGACAAAGAGTACATACAATATAGTTCTTTTTAAATAAAATTATAAACAATGCAAACTAATCTATAGTAATAGAAAGTAGAGCTATGTTATCCTGAAATACCATAGGGGGCATCGAGTGAGTACAAAAGGATTGCAAAGAAGTACAAGCAAACATTTA
>NW_007735142.1:109282-118621 GCF_000696425.1 Galeopterus variegatus | reverse complement strand
ATACCATAGGGGGCATCGAGTGAGTACAAAAGGATTGCAAAGAAGTACAAGCAAACATTTATAGGTGGTAGAAATGTATGTATGTTACCTTGATTGTGGTTATGATTTCATAGATGCCTACATATTTTTAAAATACCATAGGGGGCATCGAGTGAGTACAAAAGGATTGCAAAGAAGTACAAGCAAACATTTAGAGGTGGTAGAAATGTATGTATGTTACCTTGATTGTGGTTATGATTTCATAGATGCCTACATATTTTTTTAAAAAAATCAAATTCTACACCTTAAATCCTTGCAGTTTATTATGTCAATTATGATTCAATAAAACTGTACACATTTTTAAAAATCAGATTCAACAATAATAGTCATTATCATAGAAAACTTTGGACATGTGTATAAAGCAAAAGCTATATGAAGAGGGGTTGTGTGACAAATTTGGCCTGACAATATTTAAACTTACGTACTGGACAGTTGTCATTTTTGTATTACTCTTTTGGAACTCTGGAAGCTACCTTTTATTTAAGAAATCAAACCTCTATTTTTTTAGGATTGGGTCATTCATTTCTTATCTCATACATATTCCTCTTTTCTGCCTATAAAACACACATTAATCCATCAAAAGCCAGTTGAAACATTTCCTCCTCTATGAAGTCCTTCTTTACTATCAATGCTATTTAATACTATTCTCTCACAGTATTAGTTTGCTAGGGCTGTTATAACAAATTGCCACAAGTCTGGTGGCTTAAAACAATAGAAACTTACACTCTCAAAGTTCTGGAAACTAGAAGCCTGAGAAGAAGGTGTCAGGAGGACCACACCTGATTTAAAAGCTCTAAAGAAGACTCCTTCCTTGCCTCTTAGAGCTTCTGGTGATCTCAGACATTCCTTAGCTTGGGGTAGCATGACTCCAATCTCCGCCTCCATCTCCACCTGGCTGTCTTCTCACTGTGTGGCTCTCTGTGTAACTGTACCCAAATATCTCTCTTTATGTAAGAACAACAGCATGGCCTCATCTTAATTTAACTAATGAAATCTGCAAAGGCTCTATTTCCAACTAAAGTCACATTCTGAGGTTCTAAGTGAACATGGATTTTGGTGGGGATACTCTTCAACCCAGTACTATTCACCCTCTGGTCACCAAAAATTCATATCTATCACAATAAAAAATATATTCATCGTATTCCAACATTCCAAAAGTCTTAATCCATTTGAGCATTGACTCTAAATATAAAACATCATACAAATATCAACCAGAAAAGTTTTAAATTTCATTATCTAAGTCACCTAAATCATTATGGGTGAGACTCAGAATGATCCATTGTGGGTTAAAATTTCTGTCTGTGGACCTGTGAATCTAGAAAACAAATGATCTCATTCCAAAGTACAGTGGTGGGACAGATATAGAATAGACATTCCTATTTTGAAAGGGGAAAAAGGGAAAGAAGAAAGGGGTTACTGATCTAAAGCAAATTTGGAGTCCAGCAGGGCAAATTCCATTAGATTACAAGGCCTAAGAATAATTCTGTGTCTCAATCAACCCCTGAGCCTCTGGAGACTCCATATCTGAGCTTGAGGAAGCCCCTTTTGCCCCTTCTCTAAGCCTGCAGAAGCCCCATTAGTGCCTGCCCTGGGCCTGCCTATCTAGCCTCTGCTTCTTTCCTCAAAGCCATTTTTCTTTTTCTTGAAAGGTAGCACGTTTGTACCTGAGTATTTTTATCAGCTCATTTTTTGCCTGTAAAGTCCTAGATATTTAACATCTTTATTTCATTCTGTCTCTGTCCCCCTTCAGTCCAAGCTGGCAGTGTTCTGTGTATATGACATTCTTAAACACTTTGTCAGTCTTCTAGGCAATAGCAATTTTTCAGCTCTACATAATCTTATGGTACCACTGTCACATATGCTGTCCATTCTTGACCAAAATGTCATTATGCAGTGCATGACTGTAGCATATTTATCTGTGATTAATTTACACAAGTCAATGTACCCTACTAAGTAAGAGCATGCATTTTAAGCTTGTATCCCACACTTACTAAATCTGGAATCTTAGAAGATACCATCTTTAAGCCTCAATGTCTTCATGTGCAAAATCTGTATAATGGCAGTATTCAGTTCATTTGGTTTATGGAATGAGTCAATAAAATCATCACTTGTATCCTGTAACAAAGAAAATGCTATTTTTAATTTCCTTCTGTTTCCTTTTTTCGTTTCCCTCTTCTTATGATCAAACAAGCTTACTCAAATTTTTCATGTCCTTGTGGTCAATAAGTTATCAATTTTTATCAGCACCACAATTTTTATCAGGTATTATCATCCTTAAGGATAGAATTCAATTGGGGTGAAAAAAGTGGTGATCTCGTGCTTATCAGGTACTGAGATTAGCACCTATACATGGATTTGATAATTAATTACATCATGGTTCATTCATCAGTTGGAATATTGTGCACTTATGAAAACATTTTTTTAAATAATACAATGATACAGCAAAATTATTTTTTAAATGCTAAGTAGATAATTATAATATAAAATTTCATGTACACAATGACTTAAACTATGTAAAATAAAAGATGACTGAAAGGAAACCCTCCGAATCACCAAATATGAATAATAATAATATTTGATTGATGAGATTATGTGTTTTTATTGCTTACTGATCAAATTATTTTTAAAACTTGCATAATAAATACATTACTAAAACATAACACATTTTAGACATTAAATCAAATAGTTACAATTGGACAAAAGAGATCACTTAACAGGGTCAAATCAGGTTTATTTTAACTAAGTCCAAAAAAAAGTCAAATATCAGTGAAATAAAATATAATATTGACCGTTATGTGGACAAAAGAGATCACTTAACAGGGTCAAATCAGGTTTATTTTAACTAAGTCCAAAAAAAAAGTCAAATATCAGTGAAATAAAATATAATATTGACCGTTATGGACATTATTTGCAATGTTCTAAGAGTCTTCCATGTATTAATTATCTTATTTATGACAACCGCCTTTTGACATAGTAAGGTCCTCACCTTCATTTAACACTTCAGGGAAACAAAGCCATGTATGAAAAAGAAAAAAGAAATTTGCCCAGCTAGTCAGGATTCAAACCCAAGCAGACTGTCTCCAAGAAGCTAAACACTGATGGAATGAAATCAGCAGTGTTTGTGCTTAATGTATTCCAGTATCGCTAATAATTTTTATTTCAAATTAAAACAAAACCTAACTCATGGTATTTTAACCTTCAGAGCTTTAGTCTGTTAAGAAGTGAAGACTTATACACACATGCACATATACACACACAGAGATACACACAGAGGCAAAAATATAACTATGGTGATTAATTTTCATAACTTTCTAAATGCCCTTTGTGAATAATTTACAATGAATGGATTATTTGCTCTACAGAAAATACATGCATTTGTTAATTAAACTTGACTAGTTCATTTATCTGACTGCTATTTAAGGGTCAATATTTGCCATGTAGCTTGCAATAATCAAGGCATTCAGAACCTAAAGATAGCAACTTGAAAA
Organism: Galeopterus variegatus; assembly: GCF_000696425.1. Taxonomy (NCBI): domain Eukaryota; kingdom Metazoa; phylum Chordata; class Mammalia; order Dermoptera; family Cynocephalidae; genus Galeopterus; species Galeopterus variegatus. The sequence goes on along the minus strand of NW_007735142.1, from coordinate 115,094 downwards.
ATGTAAAGACAAAATAAAACAAAACAGAAAGGCTCAAATATATTCAAGCATCTATTCCAGACAACTGGAGTCTAGACATACAAGAATCATTGTGTTAAGCCTACAGCTTCTTTGTTAATTTACCTAATGTGTTTTGCAAAGACCTGACATCACTAAATTCCCAGACAATTCTCCTTCTCTGCTCTAGACATGACTTCTTGCCAAAAAGTGGTGAAACAATACAAAGTTTCCATTATTTCAAAGAAACCTCCAGTTTTAATTAAAGCTATTAATGCAACATGAAATAACTTTCCTTTAATAAGTAATTCATAAACACTTAACCTTGAATCTTTCTCAACACACACACACACAATTGCCTATTAAATGTTCTAAGAAATAATGAGGGATTTTGTATGTGGAATTCAAATACAGTGGCTGATTCTCAGCTATTAAATATATAAACTTTCCTTTGTGCAAAAGCAATATAATGTTGGAATCAGAAGCTTGTGCACATATTTTATGTCTGTGAACACGTGCAGTGAGATAGAGCAGGGTGTTGGGTGGAGATTAAGAGAGTAGATTTTTAATGGGCTGGCTAGTTACCCAGTTGGTTGGAGCAGAGTGTTATAAAACCAAGGTCAAGTGTTTGTGTTTCTGTATTGGCAGGTGCCAAAAAAACAAAATAAAATAAAATAAAAGAGAGAGAGAGTTGATTTTAAGTTCTCTCACAGCAGAAAAAGAGTGTGTTAGGTATATTGCATATGTTAATTAGCTTGATTTAACCATTCCACAATGTATGCATATTTCAAAACAACATGTTGTACACCATAATTATATACAATTTTTATTTGCCAATTAAAAGAATATTTAAAAAAATTAAAATAATATTTAAAAGAACCTCAGGTAGATCTTCAGAGTCATTCTTTTGGATTGTTTTTCAAGACCTAATGGTATTACTAATTCATTGAAATAGTTATCGCCAAGTAGGGCTCTAGGAAACTGAAAGAGTTAATAAAGCTTCCAAGTGACAGAATCAGAAAACAATTAATTACCAGTTCAAAGACTCTAGCGACCACACATTCCCAAGGGATATCTTTATAGAACATCACTTGGTATTTTCACTTCAGGCCAAAACTGAAACACTAATATCAACTCCCTAAGCACAGAAGCCATGCCCTATTCAAATAGTAATACTATTTATTTAGACAAATCTCACACCAAATTTCCCCAAGTTTTTAAAACTTCCAATCTACCATATTATTTTTTATTTCAAATATAAACCAGTATTAATTATTTCTGATGTGACATGTATATTCAAATTATACTTTTTTGAACATTAGTCCAACTTCGATCCACTTTTTTTTTAATATTGGAGATATAGCACAACACAAAGAATATGCGTTTTTTTGCAAAGCAATGAAGAAATTCTGAAGCTATATTCTTCAGTTTTGTGATCTTGGTGAATAATTTAATTATTCTGGGTCCCATTTTGTCATTTCTCTAATAACATGGCTGTTTCTGTGTTCCTTTTCAGCACTAACATTCAACCGTTCTAATTGTTGTGTGTCTGTGTGTGTGTGACTTCTGGGTTCTATATTTAGAAGTTCAACATTCTATTATTCACGGATAAAAAAATTGATCCAGGTGATAAACTAAAACACGTAAATATTACATCATGCCATATACAGGCAACACTGGCCATGTTGCTTGCAACAGTACAAAAGGTCTATTTTTTTATCAGGCATGGTGCAATATTGAGGTAATTCTGTTTAAAACTCTCTTTCTGTATACTTGATTTCAACATAGCACTCACAGAAATGACAGAGAAACATGATACACACACACACACACATACTCTTCAGAGAATTACAGAACCTGGTGAACTTTTGTATAATGCCAAGTAGTGTGGAGAGAGACAGGTATAATGTAGACATTGATAGTATTATAATGGTGCAGACATGAGTTAAAATTCTGATTTCTTATTTTAATTGTGTGAACTGATAAAATTTACTAATCTCACTTAATCTTGGTTTTATCTGTTCTACAAAATAGATGATGTTGGGAAAATAGAAGAGTTTGGTCAGGGCCTTCACCTTGGGTCCAGTTGGGTGTGGTTTTAGCACATCCTTTGTAAGTGTGTGTGTGTGTGTGTGTGCATGCGTGTGTGGTGTTAGTGTACATGTGCACCAATGCATATTTTTAGTTTTGTTGTTATTCTTGTGTTCTTTGGAGAGAGAGAGAGGAGTTTTAGTGAAGCAGGAGGGCGGTCATCTGCCTCGGGCATCCACCCTGCGCAGCCATGCTTTCCAACCCATGGCTCCAAGGACTTTCTGGCTGGTTACTTAGCTCATAGACCTGTGTGTAAGGGGTCTGGGGACCCAGCTTGGCATGTTTAGGGTTTGTGACCCAGTCTCTGAATGGGCTTGAGGGGTCTGTGAGCTCCAGACCTAGCCCTAGTGCAACAATTGTTCCAGTTGGGGCAGCATTACCGGCAGGTAAAAGTGCCCGACAACTAATGTGGTATGACCACATCATGAACAGTATTAAGAGCTAGACAACTGGTGCTGTGAGCAGGATTCCGGACATTAGCTGTGGCTCCACAGATGATAATAACTTGTTTGTAAGTTTTTATGGAAAGGCTAAATGGGATAATGCATAAAAAGTGTCGGCATATAATAATAGTTTTGGCTTGTAAGGGTCTTGAGTTTTCCCATTAGAACCTCCACTGTCTTTCTCATCTGAGTAAATAGCAGCTGCATCCTTCCGGGTACTCAGTTCAATCTGCACTTAACTATTGTCTCCTCTCTTTATCACATACATCACATCCAATTCATAGAGAACGTATTTCTTCTACCTTCTCTGTTCTTCTCCCTACCCATTATAAGTACCCTAAAACAAGGCACCCTCATCTCTTACCTAACCCTTCTTTCTACTAGATAATTTATTCTCAGCACAACCAGCAGAGTGACACTTGTGAAATGTAAGTTTTTCCAAGTTACTGCCTTGCTTAAGTTACCCTACCATCTCAGCTCACTAAGGTTGAAAATCAAAGGTCTTAATATGGCTTACAATGTCTTGAATGATTAGTCTTATACCCTCCAGACCTCTACCTTTTCTCTGGCCTCAGTATCTACCACATTATCTCCTTCCTTCTTGTTCCAGTCAACATGGACACATTCCTAAATTTGCCAAGCAGGTTCCTGCCTCAGGTCCTTTTCATGTGCTCTTTATCTTCTTTAAAGGCTTTTGCTAAATGGCTATATGTCTTAATATCAAGTGCTAGTTCAAATGTCATCCTATTAGAAAAGTCTTTCCTGATCATATACTTTACGCTAATCATATGTGCTATAATCACATGTTCTTTAGCTGGCCTTAATTATCTCCATAGCCCCACCTAATACACTAAACATTACTTGCTGGCTTATTCTTTGTCTTTGCTACATGCAATATAAATACCATGAAAGCAAGGTACATTGTCTGTTGTGTTTTCTTCCGTATCCAAGAGTCTAATAAATGTATGATAGATGATAAGAGCTTGATGGATGTCTTTGTCTTTGCTACATGCAATATAAATACCATGAAAGCAAGGTACATTGTCTGTTGTGTTTTCCTCCGTATCCAAGAGTCTAATAAATGTATGATAGATGATAAGAGCTTGATGGATGTCTTTTTAAATAATAAATAACTGAATAAACAATACAGCAGAATCTATGTTTGCAGTAATATTTCATGTGTAAAGGGAAGAAACAAAAAGAAGTCAGAAGAGAAAATTATCCTCTTAAAATATATTTTAAAACATCCAAGTTTTTAAAAAATTGGCCAATCAGATAAAGCACACATGCACACACAACGGGTACTTAAATGGATCTACATATATGTGCATGCACACACACGCATATACACTTACACAACTGCAAAATTTACTGAGTTTAATCTGTTTATTTCGTAAGGACTGCAGCTCTCATATGGTTGTCATATACATAAAGATTGTTTCATTCCTTCAGATGTTAATGCTGCAGAAGTCAGGGATGAAGTTATTCTTATTAAGGGATCAGTAGAATATGAAAAAGCCCAAGATTATATTTATTTTGAAGACTAGAACCAGAAAGAGTGACCCTGTTGATTTTTAATTTACCACAGGCTACAAAGTATGCTTTTTAGTTACTTGTTTGTTTTTGCCTTTAGGTTATACTGTGCACACTTTTTACCACAGGCAGTAGAACAAGATGTCAGTGTTGCTTTTTTAAATGATTTAAACATTCCCAACACTCTTTAATCACTGCCCACCCTTAATAGGGGACTAAATGACTAGTTAAGTACCAGAGACAAGACATAAAACACATCGATGTGAAGAAGATTGGATAGGCCCTAGAAAATTTGGAAGAAAGAGATTTAAATAGAATCATCTATTGCCTTTGAGCAACTCATTTCAGTCTTCTGGTTAATCACAGCTTTTCAATAAAATGTACTTTACCGTCATAAATTAGATTTGTTTTATACACACACAAAGATTTATATATAATTAAAATAGCATCTTCTTTCAAACACCAAGCAGAGTGCTGGCCAGAGAAGATACTCAGTAACTGTTTGTCCAGTAGATGGATGAACTAAAGGATGAGTGAGAATGGATGAATGGATGGATAAATGGATAGATGGATGGATCGATCGATGACAAGTGGAATAAAGAAATTAAAATATTCTCGAGTTTGAAATAAAGGAAGAAGAATGTGGAGGCATGTCAATCACATTATCTCACATGAGTAAAAAAGTTATCAGTAGATAGACAGAAACATGGTAAACATACTGTTTTTGCTTGCTGGAGGAAGTTCATCATGAGACACATTTGCATATTAAAAAAGGTATAGGCTTGGGAGCCAGGACAATTTGTTTTCATATCACAGGTCTGCAACTTTATGCCTGAATAGCTTTAAGTAAATTTCTTAACCTTTAAATGCCTCAGGGTTCTTTTCTGTAAACACAGGTCTTTATTTTACACTGTTGTTATGAGATCTGGATATAATGCAAAAGTTGGTGAAATATAGTAGGTGCTAAATAAATGGTAACTAATATTATATGATAAGAGAAACCATTGTTGATAAAGTGTTATCTTTGCTAAACCACCTAGCCTTGAATTCTAAGAGGCCCTTTAAAAACTTTTTTTTTTGAAACCAGTAGAATGTCTAGTTTTAAGAAAACAAATCTTATTTAATACAATTTCACATGTACTGGAAATAATAATGCACTACTTTATGGAATAGGACATTGTACATATCACCTAGTTCCAGGTTAAAATGTATCATACTGGTTAAAACCGAGACTTTATAAGCAGATTAGTGTTTCATTTCCTGCTCTGCCACTCACACCTGTTTAATATTGGTTAAGTAATTAACTCTCTAAAGCTCAATGACCTCTTCTCCAAAATAAGGATAAAAATACCTACGTTTTACAGTTGTTTTGAATCCTGAAAGGTACATTTTTTTTACACAAAGCTCTTAACCTATGTAAATGAGTTTACACTCATTATTCCTCACAACAAGCTGTAAGGTCAATAATATTATTATTTCCATTTGCAGAAGAAAATAGGGGTCACTGAATGGTAAAGTAACTTTCTCAAGGTCACAATTTAAGGAAGTAGAAGGGCTAGCTTTTCACCTAGGGAATCTGGTTCTGGAACACTCTTTACTTCCTTGTGTTCTCTCTCTAGGCTCTCTTTGTGGGAATATGCAATGACATGAAGCCATTTACAAAAAGGATGAGCAACATTTTTTCAACTCCTAGAAACTTGCAAAAGTCCTGCATGTTCTACTGTAGCTAGAGTGCTATGATTTTTTTT
>NW_007735142.1:101859-108603 GCF_000696425.1 Galeopterus variegatus | reverse complement strand
GATTGTTTTTTTCCCATAGGAAGATAGTTTCAATTTCATCTCAGAATTCAAAAGAATAATATGATTTACGGTAGTAAGCTGTGACTTTTATTTAACTGTTGGGTTTTATCTATTCTATAATGTGACATATTCATAGTGATATGTATAATATCCAGGTAAAAATGGGAAGTGGCAGGTTTTGAAGGAAACAGAAATAAATTTGGTTTTAGGACATTTATATCTATGATCATGTTCTGCCGTTTCTCTGTGACTTGGGGTGATTCACTTAATCTCTTTGATATTCAGTACCCTTGTATGAAAAATCTGAGCACAGACTTTACAGAGTTGTGACCATCAAATGAAATAATGTACACCAAAACAGTTTATGAAATGTAAAAATAACCTACAGATTATTTTTAACAATAATTAGTGATAAATTATTCCAATTTTAGTTTTGGATAAATGGCATATTCTACCCACAAACACCACTTAATATCTCCATCTTTGCGAGATGAATTTTTACCTTTGGAGCAGTTTTCGGAAGATATATTTAAGCCATAGAATTTAAAAGAAAGAATAACTTATTCTTCCTCCCCACCCCCGAGAGATTTAAACCTAATGTTCGACATACTGCCACGCTTCTTTAAACATAATGTATTGAACCTAATTTAGCTTTTTCTTAATGACTCATGATTATAAGAAACATGCATGACTGAACTGAATATCATATACTGATCCTGTTGGAGGTGATAGCACTGTTGCTACAGCACTGTATTAGTCTGTTTTTGTTGCTTATCACAAAGTACAGTGACCTGGGTGGTTTATGAAGAAAATGTAATTTATTGCTTACAGTTTCTGAGGCGGGGAAGTCCAAAGTCCATCTGGTGGTGGCGACAGTGACCCACGGGTCTCACGTTGTAAGATGGTGGAAGCAGAGAGAGCAGAGAGAGCAAAAGGCAGACTCTCCTCTTCTTTTAAAGCCCTCAGAACCAAGCCCCTGACCATTTTTAATCCATTCACTACTGCACGGTCCTGCAATCCAATCACCTCTTCAAGGCCCCACCTTTCAATTATCATAATAGGATCTCCCACTCTCTTAACAGTCACACTTGCTAATACATAAAAGTTTCTAATACATAAAACGTGGGGGACACAATTCAAGCTTCAGGGAGTTTTCGAGAGACTTAATTCAATCTACTACAAGGACTGAATAATCTTGGTATAGTGTTTGCTTTTTGGCACCTTTAATGAAGTTGTCATTCATTTTGTCTTCTGTGCCTAGGATCTTTAGTACCTAATGTAGCTTTCTGTCAGTTCTTTTAACTTATTTTCTTTAACCTGCTGTGGAATAGAATATTTCAAAATAGATGTATTAAGATTATTACAATAGAGTCAGTAAATTTGGAGTAAGAATTATGAATAATTTCTACAATAAGGCACACTGTTTTGATGCCAAAGCAATTGGATGGCTAGTGAATCTCCACAAAGATTGGAACTGAGGTTGCAGGAATTTTCATCTCCAAATAACTGGGGCATATAATGCATCCCTGAAATATCAGCAGTATCAAATGTGCCGGGGGAAAAAAAAAGCCTATGACTACTCATAAAATATTATAAAATAGTTCAGAAAATAGACAAAAATCCTAGGCTGTATTTTAAAGACTATTCAGTTATTCAGTTACTCTGGGCCAAAAACAGTCCTGACATTCATATAGAAATCTCAGCTCCACCTGAAGGTTGTTGTAGAAGATATTAAGTTAGTTTTTATATCTAGAAACAGACAGAAAAGAAATGAATAACTGATTCATTTTAAATATGTGGGATGGTTTCCTTAAAAATACATATTTTTAGATACTGTAAACATCAGTTTCAACACATTTAGATGTTTGGGCTTAATATATTCAAACAATTTTCTGAATTCCAAAACAAAGAAAACAAGGAAACATTTTATTTAAAAATATATTTGACAAGTTTAGATAACGGCGAAGAAAACCCCTCTATCGGGCTTTTGGAATTACCTGCAATATATTCCTAATTATCTCATGCACATAATGGAGGAGGGTTTTGTTTAGCCATATTTACAAAGTTCTTACTTCCAAGTTACATGTTTAATCACAAAAATGAGAAGGTACAATGAAATTCTTGTTTTTTTCACCTCATCTGAGAAGGGAATAAAAAAGTAGGTGAGTGTGTATAGTTTAGTTATCAGGGCTAAATTCTGCTATTTTATTTGTTTTTCAACAGATTCTTGAAGTTCCTCTATTATAGTCTATGCTTACTTAATAATGCAATATTACAAAGCAAATTGATTTTGTTTGTCAGAACTATTTTAATAGTAGAGTGAAGGCTTTTGTGACTTATTTTTATGACAAAAATAGATTGACCTGCCATATGATCTGAAAAAGTTTGTGAATAAGAAATGGGCCCAAAATAAAATCTTTCTCATTTACAAGAGCAATGATATTCAGTATCATTTACCTACAGTGGGGTTTAAACTTCCTTTAAGAAAAGTGACTTGTCCATATTTTCAAGCTGTTATTGATTCTTAACTTTGAAAGATGTTAAAAATAATCAATTTTTTTCTTGAGGTTATTACGTTTTCGGTACATGTTGAGTTACCTAAAATATAATAAAATCAAGTACATAAAAATATTAATGTCATGACTCTTTGCATCTCATCGATATTGATCTATTAGACTTTTTTTATAATATAGATTTATCTAATTGCTTATATGTTAATCATGCATTTGATGAAAAGTGGAGGTTTAATAAAAATTTTTTTAAATGATGGGTGGATGTAGGTGTGGCAAAAGTTGACCAATTGTGGTTGGAAAGATCTTTAAGCTGCCCTTGCAGAACATGCTTTTAATCACATTATGTTTGAAACAGCTATTTAATCAAGCATAGGGGTGAAGGGTTGAAAGAAGAAAGATATATTGAGTAGCTCATTATTCTATCAACTTCCTCTTTCCTTTCAGAACACAAAGTAAGATCCATCACTCATTATAACCCCCATGGAATAAACACACACACACACACACACACACACACACACACACACACACACACGACAGAAACAACTACCATTTGGAAAATGATGGAACTGAAGAATATATTCTAAGAACATTGCATTTATTTAGTACATTAAAATCTAATATTGATCAAAGATTTTTTTTTTAAACTGAGGCCAAAAGTTTTAAGGATTTAAAATATTAGATTAGTAATTTCCCACTAAGGTCATATAATTTTAAAATTAAGACTGCCAGAAGTTACTACTTAGCAATGATCCTCATTACTTTTCCCCTTACTAATTGTAAAAATCTTCATAATGAGTTTACAACTGAAAAATAATTGTGCTGATTTATGTTATATTATATTTGTGTATATTTATATTATTAACTTCTTCCAGATGAATCTTCTCAAAATACAACTATTATCTGCATTTCTTTGATCAAACATTTTCAGAGTCCCCACTATACCTTAAATAGACTATAAAAAGTTAGGATCTAATCCAAGACTTCAATAATGTCATCCTATTTTATCATCCATTCTTATGGACCATTTCTCTTTTTTCATGTACACCAGCTCTCCAGCTAAATCGAGTTACTCACCATACTGTAAATAAACACTTTTTTGGTGTATACATGCTTGTGCTTCCACTTGAAATTCCCTTTTATGTACTTCATAGCTCAGTTCAACCCCTCCTGTAGTTAATTCTTCTTGTTCATTGTCTGTTCTGTCAGAAGTAATCACCAACTTTCTTGAACTCCTAGAGCTTAATTCTTTCAAATAGCATGGAGCATATCACACACACACACACACACACACACACACACGGACACACACACACACATTTTTATTCTTGGAGTATACAACCCATTAGTCATGTAAAAGGACATATTTTATTTGTATTTAACCAACCCCTCTATTAGATTTTAACTTTATCACAAACACGGGAGCCTATGCAATAAATAGTGAGTAAAGAAATGAATGAGTGACAAATATATAAATTTTAACAAAAAAAAATTTGATACTTTCCCCCATATCTCAACATATATTTCTTGTGTCAGAGTGAATGATCTGTTTCCCTTCATCAAATCATTGCTCTGTGATTTAATGATTTGAGTATAAAACTCTATTTTGTACACTGAATGAGAAACAGGACAGCATAATGGTTAGAAGTGTTAGGTATGGACTCAGGGTTTAAATTTTTGCTTCTCTCCAAAATCTGTGTGTTCTTGTATAAGTTCTTTAACCTCTTCGTGCTTTAATGTCTTCATTTAGAAAAATGTTGGTAGCAGTACTTTATAGTGTCATTAATGGATTAAGACTGTGTCTAGCATGTAGTGTGAGCTCAATAAATGTTAGCTGTTATTACATACCATCGATTCATATTATTTTATTTATTGCATACATTGTCCATGATTTTAATGAAATAACAGCAATTTAGTATATTTATTTGTGTTGATGTATTTGTCACCAAAGTGTTATACAAATGTCCTTAATTATTTACACATAGCCAAAAATTACACTTATTTTTTTAAACTTGTAAACACTCAAGTGGTTACTGTAACAAAAACTAATTTCAAGTAAAATAAAATATTGTCATGAGCAAAAATATTCCTTCACTAACAAGCATGTTATGGAGGAAACACACACACACACACACACACACACACACCTATTTAAGACATTCATTAGCAGCTAAAAGCATAAAATGCTAATGTGCAACAGAAAGTATCAGCCCAAACATGTATTTAAAGGCAGCCCATACAGTTCCAAATCTTCTGGGGTTATGTGAAACCATTGAGCTCCATGTGCTGTGGTGCACCTACCCATTTCCCAGCTGTGTCACCTCACTCAGTGACATCTAAAGGAGGACAACGGAGCTCTGTGTCCTCAGCCGAAGAACCAGCACTTGAGCCAGCATAAGCCTTACCACTGTAACCAATCCACAGAAGGTTTTACTTGGAATCAACTAATCAACTTTAATTACAAGAGAATTAAGATGTTCTTGCCTTACAGACTTATTTATCTCAATGTTGTCTCCTCTGTAAATCTTCTCATCTTGGACTCTTCTCCAACTCCTTATACCCTTCCACAAACCTCTCTAACATGCATGGTTTACCAGCCAGATCTTCTGCACCTTAATCCTCCTCTTTACACATCCTTTCACATAATTCCTTTTTGTGAAATCTGAGAGTTGTCTCTATAGCTCTCTTACAGGGTGCTACTTATTTCTCCTACACCACATACCTCCTATGGACTTAGGTCTGAAGGTAGACTATTCTAATTGCTCCCAATTGTTGGTTCCAGATATTTCTTCTTACTCCCTTACATCCCAGTGATTTTAAAATTCAGGTCATCTGGCTATACTCCAAGCTATTTCTAGATTTCTAAATTTTGAAGTCAATGTAAAATGTTCATTTACATTTTAACACTTGAGTCCCCTTCCTCTTTACTGCTAATAATTGTTGCATATTATGTAGCCTTCAACACTTAGTAGGTCAAAAGTTCATGCCACTTGAAATTTCCAAGATTTAGCATCCTGAATTGAAATATTTTTCTTCCATCCTATTTGTTCACCTTATCTCATAGTCATTACCTAGACATTTTTACTATCAATAAATATATGACATCCAAAATCTTGATTTGAAGCAAACTCTCTTACTACTCTCTTTTAATATCTCAATTCTCTTACTTTGCGCACTTCAACAAGGTCTTGATTTCCTTGGATCATACAAGCCATTGACTCCACCCTTTTGTTGAGTGTCTACCACCATCCTCAGGTCTGCTATTTACTCTGTATGCAGCTTATATTTCTCGGTCCATCATCATAATTTTTTTCCCTTAATACAATCAAAACGCATAATCTACTCTCCTTCTGTGTTACCGACTTGGCATAACCCCACCTATAATTGCATCCAAAACTCCACCTAATTTGCAGAAACCAACAAAGATGCTGACTTGCCTCCCTTCAAATGTATGATTACAGAGTTGGCATGCATGCTCAAAGGAGCCTGTCAATAGCACTTGCTTTTGTAGGCAATTTACTTGTAGGGTTGACTTTTTTGAATTACTTTTAGATGTGCAATAATATTTTCTTACATGGGTCGTGGTTTCTTCTCACTCTATGATTTTGAAGATTGCATTGTATATTCTCTCCTTACTCTGAGACTGAACATATCTTTGTCTATTGCTGATATCCTTCTTTTATATGTTTTATTTTTGAACCTCTCTTTATCTGATATTTGTGTATCTCTCTTCCTCTCCCTTTCTCTGTCTCTCTCTCTCTGTGTCTCCCTTTCTCTCCTTCCCCTTTGCATATGGAACAGAAAAGAGAGCAAAATTATTTGTTCAGAAAACTACCTCGATTCAACCTCATTCTCTCCAGATTAAGTGTTTTATACTTTGAAAATAATTATCCATTTGTAGATAACTCCAAAATCTATATTTTGTGCTTTGATATTCTTCTAGTGCTTCAGACCCTGCTTGTTGTGCATTATTACTTAGATTTTTTCCAACCACATCTTTACCTCTGTATAACCAGAGCTAAACTCATTATATTCTTTCCAAACTTGTTACTCTTCAAAACCAAAAAAACAAAAAACAAAAAAACCCAAATCTGGTGTGAACAACATCATTGATGCCTCCTCCTCATCACCCTCACCTCTCACATTCATTCAGTTCCAGGCCACTATCATATATTACCATGTGTCTCCTGGATTTTGGAAATAGCCTTCTAATTGCAATCCCTACTTCTAG
>NW_007735142.1:99439-101351 GCF_000696425.1 Galeopterus variegatus | reverse complement strand
ATATTACCATGTGTCTCCTGGATTTTGGAAATAGCCTTCTAATTGCAATCCCTACTTCTAGTCATGCTCATCCCTGCTCCATTTTTTTCAGAGTAGTAAGACTGTTCTAAAATAAACATTTCCATTTAATATTCTACTTAATAGCAACAAGGCATCTGTAATGCTCTTGGTCCAAAGCTCTCCACGAGTAGCTTTATTCATTGCTTAACCAACAGCTATTTTCCCCATTTTTCTTGTCAACAGAGCCCATCATACACTATACGCACTGAAAATGCTGAATATCTCCTTTCCTAGATATATTTGCAGCTCAAGAGTGAGCAAATAACTCAGCCCTGGCCATCTGAGCCCGAGTTCAGTTCTATGGCCTATTAGAGGGCTTGTACCAAACATTTACCTTCCTGACAAAATAACAGAAATGAGCAGTAATTATTGTATTAGTTTCTGCCATCCCTGTTCTTTCCATTCTTGCTTATCTTCATCATATCCAGAATGTGGCTGCCATCTAAAAAGGAAGTCCTTCAAAAGGAAGTCTAATCAGGACATTCCTCTACTCCCAACCTTCATTTGCATTCCTACCTCACTCTAAACAACAGTCAGAGTCCACACAGTGGCCTACAATTTCCACATAATCTATACCAACCCCATTCTTGACCTGTTTTAACTCTGTAATCTCACCCCCTACTAACTCTGCTCTGCCTTGTCAACTCTGCTAGCATAGCAGAGAGTTGGTGGTATAGATCAGTGTAAATGTAGAATAACTTGAGTTTGGTATTACAATTAATTCATATTGCTCAGTAAAGTAATCCCTTAGATAGTTTCTTTGTCAAAACAATGCTTTGCTTTTACATTGCAATTTCCTTCTGGGAATCTCAGTGGTTTTTTCTTATTTATCAAATGATCATTATTCACAGAGAGGGTGAGGCTAAAAAAGTTGGTTTTCTCCAAAAGGATAATTAGAGACTGAGAAATGTTAATTGACCCAATTTAAATGACATGCTTAGTCAAAAGCTGTCCCCCAACACTTTATTCATTTGAATCCATACCTTACATCTTAAAGTACATATATGTCCTTTTTGCTGCAGGTGTTCTAACAGAGTTCTTCTTCCATAAAGAATTCTCAAATACCTGTAGAGAAAATAGTTCTATTATTTTAATATATCTTGTTCTTATAGATATGAGGCATACTAAATTTTTTAGGAATCACTTCTATTTCTGAGTATGATGGGTGAGATTGTATCAGATCAATGTCGACAACGTAAAAAAATATTTGAAGGACCTGAGGGCTATCCACACAGAGAGATTAAAGTAACTCTTTCTCTCTTATGGCATCTGCTGATTCAAAATGATTGTATGAGCAGAGTGTCTAGACTCTGATTTTCACCAAAGTGCAGAGACAGAAATTGGACATCAAAATGAGAGTCCCTGGGAACCCAAGCCTTGAAGACTTGAACTCGAAGTAAGATAATTCCAGAGGAAGATAAAATAATCCAGAGCTGCCTCTAATAATCTGTATAAAGTTTTACATAAAATTTGCAGTACTTAATTAAAACTAGCCTGGCAGTTTGAAGTGATTAGATCAGAACATTAAAATAACTGTGAAAAAAATGTTCAATAAAATAGAAGATAAGGTGGAGAAGTTTAGCAAAGAATGGGAATTTATAAAGAAAACATTAAACAAAAAGCATGTAACTGAGAAATACAACAACTAAAACTAAGAAGAAATTGAGTGGGTTTAATATCAAAATGGGCATGGCTAAAAAGAGAATTAATAAAATGGAAGCCAGATTAGAAAAACATCTCCAGGGCCGGCCCGGTGGCGCACTGGATAGTGCGCTGCTTGGGAAGCGCGGTAGCGCTCCAGTCCGAGGGTTCGGATCCCATATACAGACCGGTTCCCGCTCACTGGCTGAGC
>NW_007735142.1:85915-98639 GCF_000696425.1 Galeopterus variegatus | reverse complement strand
AAAAAAAAAAAAAAAAAAAAAAAAAAAAAGAAAAAAAGAAAAACATCTCCAAACTGAATCAGGAATTTTCTTGTCTGTTTGATTCACCACTGTAAATATAGCAATTAGTATAATTACTGAACATAGTAGGCATACTACTGCTAGTACTAATATTTGTATTTACTACTATACCTATTAAGGAGTGTCAACTGGTATTATACAAATATTAAAAATACCACTTAACACTTAATACCATTTAACACTCATTATGTGCTGAACATGATTAGGAAAGCTAATGTTCAATCCATTTGATTCTTACTGTAATTTTTTTAAGAGGATACTAATACAATTTCAATTATGTAGATTAGAAACAGGAGCACAAAAGATTAAGTAACTTGCTTGTGGTCATACTTACTGAATACTCAATACCAACTCTTAATCTCTTTACAGTACTGATTCTCAAAGTGATGTGTTGAAAAACCAATAAAAAAAGAAGAAAGCCAAGAAAGAAGAGAAAGTAGATAAGTGAGAGAGAGGGACACAGATCATTCCTTGAAGCATGTCTAGTTACTTTCTGACATTTTTTAAGTTTTCTATTTATTTGTCTCTGGACAAATTTTTGAAGGAATTATTCCTATGAAAGTAAAACTTAGATTTTTTGGAGTGTATATTAGCTTAAAATAGGAAAGGAACAAATGATATCTGAGCTATCTTCCTAATATTGCCATTTACAATATAATTTGTCACTCTTCCTAATTTCTATGGTTTTCAGTCACAAATAATGCTAAATTTATACCGTGGATCTTTGTACTGAGAATAGACTCACTATTCTATGACTTGTTAGAAAGCCTAGAAGATTAATGAGCTAATGTTGAGAAACCATATCAAATGCAAAGTACACATTTTGGAGGCACCACAGATTTCACTAAAAATAGGCACAGACAGTGGGGTTCAAATCAAAGGGAATAGGCACTGGGATTAAGTACTGCCAATATCTTCACCGTTTCCAGCATCCCTAACTTTGAGAGAATTTATAGTTCTGAAAGTTAAAAATTCATTGACAATACAATTTGTATTTATACATTTTATGCCTTAGACACACCAGTGTTTGAAATATTTCATCACAGGGTTTAAATTATGAATTAACTGAAGAATGGAGAGAGCTATAAAAATTGCTTAGATACTCTATTTGAATAATATCTGGGGGGAAAAAGACAGAGGCTCACAACTTCCAAACTTCTCTCAATGAACAGTATTTTATATCCTTTTCAACCTTAAGATATACTTTCCATTTTTTCTTTCTTTTTTTTTTTTTTTTTCCTTTTTGTCTCTTTTTTACTGACCAGCAATGGGATCGCAACCCTCGGTGCTGCACCCGCACCGCGCTCAGCCAGTGAGCGGGAACCGGTCTCCACATGGGATCCGAACCCTCGGCGGGAGCGCCGCCGCACTCCCAAGCGGTGCACTCTCCAGTGTGCCACCGGGCCGGCCCTCCATTTTTTCTTGATCTTCATAAAAGTATCTGCTCAATTTCCATTTTTTAACAAATTAAAAAACGTGCCTTCTAGTTTTTGACCATTAAAAAAACGAAGAGTAGAGATGCACACAGAAAAGTGATTGCAAAAGATTTCTTTGACCTAACAAATGGATATTAGTTATATCCATTGTATTATATATTCTTTTAATTAATTAATTAATTGGTTATGAATATCCACAGAGTACAAAGCAAATTGTCACCACTCATTCCTAAGATGTGATGGCCAGATCCATACTGGCAACATGTCTGTCACCACAAATTGTGATTATACCCCCTGTCATCCACCCAATTATCCCCTCGATTATTCTAATGTCATTGAAAATAAACTTTCTGAAGCAGTTATAATAGTATTTTATAATCAAAAGAGAAGGGCCCCTATATCATGTAGCCAAATAAAACTAAACATACAAATAGGCAAAGTAATATTTAATTATTCAAACAGCAATGGGAAGGGGAGAAAGAATGAGAGCATTTTTCCTTTTTAAAGTTATCAGGATTATATATGAGGGCACTTCAAAAAGTTTATGAAAAAATAAAACTAAAAGGTAATACAAATTTTTCTATGAACTTTTTGGAGACCTCTCATATATATAAAAATATTTAAAACTTAGAAAAACATTTAATTCTGATTTGAATGCATTCATAACATACCAATTATGTTCTCAAGTTACTTCATCTGTTAATCATAATCATCATTATTAGTATTTTTGTGCTTCTGCACATTTTAAGGTCAAAAGAAGTGACCAAAGACATTTCCAGTTGTAATTTTTCTCTTCTAAAGTTAAAAGTTTGGTTGATCATAATCAGAGTCAGTACACAATTTCAATTTCATAAAAGTACCCACTTCCTAAGATTTTCCTCAATAAGCTTGTTGCATTATTTATCAAACATTTTTGAGAGTCTGCTATATGCCAGGAACTTTTTAGACACCGAAAGTATAGTAGTAAATAAGACAGGGAAGTCCTTTCTCTCATGAAGCTTATATTCTCTAAAGAAAAAATAGACACAAAAAATTAAATGTTAAGAAGACTATAACAAGGTTAATGTGAGAGAGTGTGCATTGGGCTGGGGCTGGTTTAAAAGTAATGGTCTGAGAGGACTTGCAGAAGTGGTGATCTATGAGCAGAGTTGAGATTGGTAAGAGGAATCGAGGCATGTGACCGTGTGGTGGCAGAGCATCTCAACAGAGGAATAGCAGGTGCTACACCCAAAGGAGCTTTGCATGTTTAATTAATGGAAACAAAGTCAGTGTGGCTGAAGCACAGAATGACATCTGTGTAGGGAATGGATCATAGGAGAACAAAAAATACAGCCCATGCTATTGAGGAGCTTTTGACATAGTCCAGGTGAGAGATGATGACACATGGACCAGATGGTAATAGTAGAGATGGAACGAAGTAGTTGGTATTCAGAGCACTTTCATTTGTAGACTTTTAAGTCTTTAATTAAATTGAATCTCTACAAGTGTTTGTAGCCGATATTACATTTTTAGATTCTAGTGTATGCCTTCAATTAATTTTGATTCCTAATTAATATAATTTGTTTTTCATTTAATAACTAACAACACTTACCAGGTTGGAAAGAAAGCCATATTTGGATCTTAATAAATCAGTAAATCTGAGACTATTGATACTTTAATTTCTCAGGCATGGTAATGGAAAAGGAAAAATGTAATTAAAAAATAATAATTTTCTGGGCCGGCCCGGTGGCGCACTGGATAGTGCGCCGCTTGGGAAGCGCGGCGGCGCTCCCGCCCAAGGGTTCGGATCCCACATACAGACCGGTTCCTGCTCACTGGCTGAGCGAGGCGCGGGAGCAACACCGAGGGTTGCGATCCCGTTGCCGGTCCCCAGTCCGGTACGGGGGCAACACTGAGGGTTGCGATCCGTTGCCAGACACGGAAAAAGACAAAAAAAAATAATAAAATAATAATAATTTTCTATCAAATGAATTGAATATGGTAAATTTGGCAGCTCTTCAAATATTGAAAGCCAGTATGTTAAATAAGTTCTTTTGACAAACTGACCGCAATTTGAAATAGGGCCAAGAAAGTTATTTGGAAATTTTTGTTTTGTTTTTGTTTTCCTTGAACAAAGGTTTTTAAATGCATATTTAAAAATTCTACTAGGAAACATTTAGCAGGAGATAGTTTCAGTGAAAAACATTTTATGTGTCAGGAATACTGTACATAATTCTACTTTTTAAAAAACATACATTAATAGTCCTTTTAATATTAGAAGATAGAAGCTAACATTATATATATATAAACTTTTAATATTAGAAGATAGAAGCTAACATTATATATATATAAGAGAAAAATGATTTATGCATATAAATATATTTTTTTCATACCAAAGAGCAAAAGTCATGTATTCGGATACCTAAAGCCAGCTTCAAGTCTTTTTCTTTTGTAGCTCCATATTTTGAGGCAGAACTATAGGATAACAAATGCTAACAAGTATGCAGAAAAAGGGGAAGCCTCCAACGCTGTTGGTAGTACTGTAAATTAGTGCAGCCATTATAGAAAACAGTATGGAGGTTCCTCAAACAACTACAGATAGAACTACGATATGATCCAGCAATTCCACTGCCGGGTATATACCAAAGGAGTAGAATCATCATGTTAAAGGGATACCTGCACTCCTATGTTTATTGCAGCTCTATTTACAGTAGCCAGGAGTTGGAACCAACCTAAATGTACATTGACAGACAAGTAGATAAGGAAAATGTGGTACATATACTCAATGGAATACCACTTTATCATAGAAAAAAATGAACTTCTGCCATTCACAGGAACATAGATGAACTTAGAGAAAATTATGTTAAGTGAAATAAGCCAGGCACAGAAAGAGAAAGAAATGCATGTCCTCACTCATGGGTTCATAAGTGGAAGTCAAAAAACAACAACAACAAAAAACTAAAATAAACCCCCAAAAAAGGAAAGAAAGAAAAAAAGGTGATCAAAACAACAATCACAATAATATGTTTAACTTTCAAAAAAGAGAAGAAATCTGTGGTTATTAGGTATGGAGAGAGGGTCTTAGTGAGAAATTTGTTAATGGTCAAAAAGACTGATTACATTTTGTAAACATGAATACATTAATTATCCTGACTTGATCACCATATATTGTACACAGGTATCGATATTCAAATCTGTACCCCACAAATATGTATAATCAATTATTTTCAATAAAAAAAAACATCAAAAAATAAATGTAAGTATGGTAACAATGACTTAAAATATAGAAATAGAAATTATAAAAACCAGCCAAATGAAAATTCTGGAGTTGAAAAGTGTAATCACTGGAATCAAAAATTCACTAGAGAGGCTCAAATAGTAGATTAGAGCCAACAGAAGAATCATGTGAACTTAAAGATAGGTCACTGGAGATTATGCAATGTGAAGAACAGAAGAAAAAATAAGTGAATAGAGCCTCAAAGAAATGTGGAGCACCATTAAATATACCAATATATACACAACGGGAGTACCAGGACAAGAGAGAGAAAGGAATAGAAAAAAATATTGTTAAAATGGCTGGAAACCTCCCAGATTTGATGAGAAATACTAATCTGTGCATCAAAAAACTCAACAAACTTCAAGTAAGATAAATACAGAGATACAGACACATTGTACCCACAATGCAGTCCAAATGTTAAAAGCCAAAGTGAAAGAAATACTGAAAGACGCAAGCGATAAACCATTCATTATGTACAAGGGATGCTCAGGAATGGCAGACTTTCCCTCAGAAAAAATGGAGACTGCGGGCAATGAGAAAACATATTCAAAGTGCTGAAAGAAAAAAAAAGTATCAAGCAGACATCTTAATATTCAGCAAAGCTATTGTAAAGGTTAATTCTAGTTGTCAACTTGATTAGATTAAGGAATGCAGCAAAACCTGGTAAAGCTCTTTGTTTAGGTGTGTCCATGAGGGTGTTTCCAGCAGAGATTAACATGAGAGCCTGAGTGGACTGGGTCGGAACAAACTGCCCTCAACGTGGGTGGGGACCATCCAATCCACTGGGGATGAGAGAGAACAGAAGACAGAGAAAAAAAGGTGAATATATCTTTCTCTATCCATCGGAGCTGGGATACATTCTTATCTTCTGACCATGGACGGCAGAGATCAAGACTCTTCAGCTTTTGGGTTGTAGGACTTACATCAAGAACACCATCATTTTCCCTGATTTTGAAGCTTTCAGACTTGTACTGAGCCAGGCTTCTGGCATCCAGTTTGCAGATGGCCTATCATGGGGCTTTTCTTCACAATCATGTGAACTAATTCTCCTAATAAATCCCCTCTTATCTATATATAACATACCCTGTCTAATACATCTATCTTTCAAAAACTGAAGGCAGTCCTCCTACATTGCTATGGGAATGAAAAATGGCATGGCTGCTTTGGAAAACACTTTGGCAGTTCTTCAAAATGTTAGTTAACCCAGCAGTTCCATTCCTAGATGTATACCCAAGAGAAATGAAAACACATTGTCCACACAAAAATTTGTACACGAATGCTCATAGAAAAAAGTGTAAAAAAAAAATCCAAATGGCTATCAACTGATGAGCGGATAAATGAATGTGTTTTATCTATGCAATGGAATATTATTCAGCACTAAAAACAAATGAAGTATTGATACACATTACAACACTCAAAATCTCGAAAACATGCTCAGTGAAAGAAGCCAGTTCTTTTTTTTTTTTTTTTTTTTTTTTTTTTTTTTTTTTTTTAACTGACCGGTAACGGGATCGCAACCCTCGGTGTCGTGCCCGTACCGGGGACCGACAACGAGATTGCAACCCTCGGTGTTGCGCCCGCACCACGCTCAGCCAGTGAGCGGGAACCGGTCTCCACATGGGATCCGAACCCTCGGCGGGAGCGCCGCTGCACTCCCAAGTGGTGCACTCTCCAGTGTGCCACTGGGCCGGCCCGAAAGAAGCCAGTTCTAAAGGACCACATATAGTATGGTTCCATTTATCTGAAATGTCCAGAATAGGCAAATCTACATAGAGTGTGTATTGTTGGCTGCTAGACCTGTGAGAGGGTGAAGGGAATTGAGGTGACTGTGTATTTTTCCCTAGGGCTGCCTTGCAAAGTACCATACCCTGGGTGACTTAAAACAATAGAAATTTATTCACTCACAGTTCTGAAAGCCAGAAGTCAAAAATCAAGGTGTTGGCAGGGCCATTCTTCCTCCAAAGCCTGTGTGAGAGGATCCTTTCTTGCCTCTTTCAGCTTCTGGTAGTTTCAGGAGTTCCTTGGCTTGTGACATAATAACATCAATCTCTGCTTTCATCTTCCTTCTGTGTTTGTACTGGTTTCACATGGCATTGTCCTCTGTGTGTCTGTGCCCAAGCTGTGAGAGGATCCTTTCTTGCCTCTTTCAGCTTCTGGTAGTTTCAGGAGTTCCTTGGCTTGTGACATAATAACATCAATCTCTGCTTTAATCTTCCTTCTGTGTTTGTACTGGTTTCACATGGCATTGTCCTCTGTGTGTCTGTGCCCAAGTTTCCCTCTTCTTGTAAGGAAACTAATCATATTGGACTAGGGCCCACCCTAATGACCTTATCTCAACTTAATTACAACTGAAAAGACTATTACCAAATAGGGCTGCATTTAAGGAACTGGGGGTTAAGACTTCAGCATGTCTTTTTGGGAGATAGAGTTCATTCAACCCATCAACTACTACTGGATATAGGCGTTATCAGGGGGGTGATAAAAATGTTCTAAAATTGATTATGGTGATGGTTGCAACTCCTTGAATATTCTAAAAATCATTGAATTATACATTTTGAATGGGTGAATTGTAGCTATGTGAATTGTGTCTCAATAAAGTTGTTTTTAAAAATGAAAAAGAAATAAACACACCCTCAGATTAAAAAGAAAAAAAAAAGTTTTCTACTTTGATTCAAGCTCTGTGGTGCCCATAATTAAAGGAACATACAAAATAACAGAATACCACATCCTTTTCACTGTCTTTAATTTAAAAACAATTTTTTAATGCAACATTTAATTTAAGAAGAGTATCTGGACAATAATACATTTTTACATTTAGGCTGTCATTTTCATAAAACGACATTACCCTCAATCTCCCACATCCTTAGTACTTCCCAGTAATTTAAACTTTGTGTTGATTTCAATAAAATTTCATACTGATCTGTATTTTTAAACTCTTTTCAAGCTACCTTATCTGG
Source organism: Galeopterus variegatus (assembly GCF_000696425.1). Classification (NCBI taxonomy): domain Eukaryota; kingdom Metazoa; phylum Chordata; class Mammalia; order Dermoptera; family Cynocephalidae; genus Galeopterus; species Galeopterus variegatus. The sequence goes on along the minus strand of NW_007735142.1, from coordinate 90,930 downwards.
ACTTTCTTGCTAGTCTACTCAAACTCCTTTTTAAAAATAATCCCATATCTGAATTGGTACATATATCAGTCATGGTGCTAAATTCAGAATTATATCCTCTGTTCCTCTAGAATCTTCTAAGTACCAACCTGTCAAAGCCAAACTTAACTTTCTCCTCCACTATGGCACCTTTCTTGACTATTCATTTAGTAATATTTCTTCCTCCTCTTTACATTTATTCTGTAAGATTCATGTGAGGCTTCCTTTTTTTGTTTGTTTTTTGGTACATTTTTGTCTCCTACCTCTAGAATACTTTTTTATTTTTTATTTTTTTCCTTCTTAATTTGAATGCATTTAGTTGGACCATATACTCTCCATTTGATCAGAGTCCCTAATACCTCCCATTGGCTTATACTGATTTCACTTCATTTATTTTTTTCCTGTCCAGTGTGGGTTCTTGATTTAATGACTCCATTCTGTGCTTATGCCTTAGAACACAGAATGGCAATATGTTTCTTACACAACTAAACCAGAGCATGAAGGTTTTGACTTTTCTTGCAGTTATCATTCAGTAGGACAGGGATGAGAAAAGTTAGTCCTAAAGAGATGAACTGTTTAGCCAAATGTTATACAACAATGTAGGGTAAGTGTAGGGACTAACCACATCTTATGTGCTTCTTGCTTTTTGTTCATGCAATTACTACACCATTCACTGCACAAAGTGTCTCTTAATGGGTCCTGTCTCTTCATTAGAACAAAGTGTCTTATTTATCTTCTTATCTGCCCAATGCCCAGCATACAGCGAGCATTTAATAAACAACTGTTGAATTATACTTTTCACTATGTCAGGTAAAAATTATCTCAATGTTTTCATCATTCTCTCAGTTATCCCTTTTAGTCACTGTTTGTTCTCATCTTTGAATCTTTTTTTCAATTTGCACTATATTTCTATTGGCTTTAAGGTGGAAAGGGAAACAAAAAAAGGTTGTTAATTTATTTGGGGTCTTTCATCATCTTGGTGCGTCAGCTGGAAAAGACCAAATGCCAACATGCTTGCCAAAACAGCTTATGCATTCCTCTCAATTTCTGCCTGCTGAAAACATTCTTCTTTCTCAGCAGCCAGCAATGAAGATATTCGGAGCCAAAAGGCAATGCCTCTGCTTTCCTTGCCAGCTTATATCATGTTGTGCCTTTGGAACAAGGAACTAAGATATTTTATTCATCTCGTCAGCAAAAGAAGCTTAACTGCTTTATGATGCTTGTCAATGCAGGTGATTGGTGGAGCTCAAAGCAAGTTTAACCTGTTAAACATGGTTCAACCATGAAGTCTTGAAACATTTCATCAAGTTCCCTCTCTTAAGATGCACTTTTTGCAAGGATTGATTCACTTAGCAACCCCCAAAAAACAGATTCTGGAAAACCTACTAATCAAAAAGAAAACAAGTAGGCAGTATGGGTAAGTAAATCCCAAACTAGATCATGGTTCTGATGTCCTAACAATCTAATCCTGTGACTGTGTCAATTATGTAATAATAAACATGATACATGATAAGTTTGTGGTAAGCAGCATTTTGAGCTTCTGAGAATGAGAGGGCTAAGTTTAATATTCAAAATGTATTTGATGCACATGGTGTTAACAATTATAAACCATATTCTAGGACCAATTTCAATAATTGTATTTAACTAAAATATTCACAGCACAGCACTATGTTTGCCTGTACAGTGTGTACTGCCTGTGTATACAATGTTGTTCCCCTGGAGTTTGATGTGTTGGTCCTAATGCACAGAAGACAGAATCCAAGGAAGTTATCCTAAATATTTTGGCTTTAAGTGTACAGATTCTCTCTCTCTCTCTGAAAAGCAAGCATCCTGTTTACATTTCAACCTAAGAGGCAGTACGCAATATTACTTCTACTTATAACTCTTCAATGTTTTCTTCAGAAGTTCCTATTTAAAGTAAGCTGTTTTCAAAAATTATTAAATACATTGTTATTTTGATAAAGGATCAATCAATAATAAATGCAAAATAACTGAGTCAGAATTTTAATGGCAATTTTAAATTAGTACATTTTTTTAAAGATTTCTATTAATAAATTCACCCATATGTTTTATATTTTACAATTAATGTTTATTAAGCCTTATTATCCTTCACACCATTTTATTTCCACTCTTTTTGTCTTTTGAGATAAATTGAGGATAGACTTAAGAATATTGCATAGGAATAAATCACTGAAATTTTGAACAAGTAAAATTGAAAGAAATCAGGCCAGTAAGCTTCCATGTAAAGTAAAGAACATAATTCTTATGGGTGTTAAAACTGCTGAGACTACATATTATACTTCGTTTCTCTTAGAGTGATTAAGAACTACTGTGTAAGTTCAGGTATTAACTTAGTTTGTTTTGTTTTTTGAGTTTACAGAAAAGTATAGGTTTTTTTTTTCCTAAGACTAAGTAAAAGCTTGGTTTAATTTAAATGTGAATAAATTGCCATATTAAGAAAAAAAAAAGACTGTGTATTTTACTTAACATAGACTATATTTTTCTCCATGGCATAAATGAAATTTTACATTTTTCCCCTTTACTAGTTTGAAGTTGTCTATAGTATCATAAAATTTGATGAAAAGATTAATTTAATATCACTTAATATCCAAAGTACATACTACCTTACGGTATTATTCAATGTTTCTAATAAATCTATGTATAAATGGAGAAAAACTGAGTTGGATTAATGGTTCTTAAAGTGTGGTGCCAGACCACTAGCAATAATATCACCTGAGACCTATAAAAAAATACAAATTATTGAGACCCATTCAACACCTGTTGAGTCAGAAACTCTAGGGTGGGTCTTAGCAATATGTCTTTAAAAAAAAAAAAAAACAACCCTGACTTGTAGTGTTTATTTCTGAGGTGAAAATATACCCACTATGGTCAAATTCAAGAAGCACATATAACACCAATGAATACAGAGTTGGGAAGTGATATATACCACTGCTTTTAGTGACTCTGATGCAGTCTACAGTTTGAAAATCACGAAGTTAGACCAAAGGGAAGTAGATAAGAAGACAGGCTTGAACACCAGACAAGTGTAGATTTTAAAAATGCCTCTGCCACTTATTGGATTAATAATTCAGTTTGTGGCAAGTTACATCATCTCTGTATTTCTTACTTTCCTTTTTCATAAGCAAGGTCAATGTGCACCTCATGGTGTGAGAATCAGAGGAGTTAATTTGAATAGATTGGAGTTGCATCTTTTGCAGGGGGTAAGTTCTAAAGTCAACTTTTAAGGCATAATTGTCTATAGAACAAAATTACTTGCAAGCTCCTTAAGCATGTCAGTATATCTGAGACAGCCTCTTTGTCCTCCATTGTGAGAGGAGATCTCTGTTTCTTTACTCAAGCACCAGATGTAGCCTTTATTCATAGATGATATTATATGATGATTGCTTATTTTTAACACTAAACGAACAAAGAACACAGCATGATGCTCATTTTGTGGGAAGTCCATGAAATGAGATTAGGGTGCAGCCAGTTCCCACTCTTGGTGCAATCTTATGCACTTGGCTCACTCCTAGAAATATTGAAAGAACAAAGAACACAGCATGATGCTCATTTTGTGGGAAGTCCATGAAATGAGATTAGGGCGCAGCCAGTTCCCACTCTTGGTGCAATCTTATGCACTTGGCTCACTCCTAGAAATATTGAAATTGAAATTATTTTTGCTATTGTTTCTTCTCTCTTTTGGGGAGCCCAGAGCACAAATTTTGAAGTTCACTTATTTTAAATCCATTTATTAGGATTCTTTATACTGAAGTATCTGATACAGTTTAAATAATGCAGTTTCATTGCAATTTGAATAACACAATGTAATGAAGGGTCTTCCAAATGTAACTTGTTAATATTATTATTATTACTGTTGGTGGATGCATTTTACTTAAAATTTAGAATGAACAGAGTCTCAGCAGTTCTTAAAAGACCCTCCACCATCCCCTGCAAAAAACTAATGTAAAAACAATAGAGACAAAAAGCATAACACATCATCTGGGTTCTGCCCTCTACTTGAGTGAAGTTAACACATGTCTTAGAAGAAGGTCAGTCCATTTTAGTTTTACTACTTTTCTACAAAGACTACACTACATCTATTTTACAGTTCAAATTTCACCAAAATATCCCCTTTTCTATATTTCATCCCAGCTGCATAATACCCTGTACCAAAATAAATAATTCCTCTTTACTCTGACATTTCTTCTATTCAAATATGTGTAAAAAATTAACCTATTCCCCTTTCACCTTAGCTATGAATATGCATTCCCTTTAATCTTTCCTGGTAAGACAGCCTTCTAATCAATTTTGGTCCTCTCATTTCAGAGCTAAATTCAATACATTCTATAATTCAACACTTATGAAAGCTGACTGTACTGAATGTAATGATTTTTAGTCAGAAATGAAAGGTTTGGGGGTACACTTAGAAAATCACTCATTACTGTAAATGGGTAATGGAGATTAACCTGAAAGACATTGATTTTATCTCAATATATATTCTGAAGCTCAGTGGTGTTTGAACACTTTTAGCTCCTGTGTATCTGAAAGCAGTAATACATTTTTTCTGGCCTCTCCGGAACTAATGAAGCTTTCAATATTTATCATATTTGAGTGAGATCAATAAACCTCAGGTTTTTAAGACTGCTGTAATACTTGTCAGAGATATTGGTTATTTGAATGTTTCTTGCTTGATCACTGGAGTTGATGGCTGCTGACTTTCAGGAAACTGAGAGGAAGATACAACATGGAGGCCTATGTAGCAATTAGTAATGCTGCATAAGGAGATTTGTAAGCATTTCATTTTATATAGAGACATAAATAGAAATGTCCATTGATACCTTATAGTCTAAATCACCAAAAAATAAAAATCATAATGACCAGTGGCAAAGACATCCTAAATCCTGTATCTTTTCAATAGGAATTTGAAAGTCTTTTATTTTATCATAACAAAGATCCCACCACCACCCTCACCTTCTCCACCTCCCACCCCCCACCCC
>NW_007735142.1:82773-85608 GCF_000696425.1 Galeopterus variegatus | reverse complement strand
CCCCACCCCCCACTGCCAAAAAAAAGAGAAAATCCTTTACTAGCCATCGGGAGACTTGTGCATTTCCAACTCTGCACAAATTTGGATTTGTGAAGGTGAGTAAGTAACTTCCTAACTGAAAAGCATGGTCTAGTTCAAGGCACCTCTAAAGAATAATTTCAGAAGATTCCACTAGTAGTCATCATTGAGTAGAACACTTATGGTGAATTAACCAGGTTTGAGAGTGCTTAATTCATCATTAGAGAGTGGCAGGGGGACAGTTAGGTTACAATGGAGCGAACGTAGTCTTGGAGTCAGACTGACCTGGATGAATCCTGCCACTGCTCTTGCTGGTTCTGTGATCTTGAATATACAACTCAGACTGTCTGAATTTATGCTTCTTCATTTAGAACATGTGAATAATATAATTTACCTCATGTGCTTGTTAAAGTAGTAAAATAAGTAAAGGATCTAGGATACTGATTTGAATCTGATATATATTTAACAAAAATAAACGTATCTCTGTCGTGTTTGCTTTGTTTGTAGTTTTTTTAATTTAGTGAAGTGTTGTATCAAATATCTGAGTGCAAAATAAAAGCTAAGATCTTTTGGACAATTACGTGAGGGGAAAAGAAGATATATGTGAGAAGCCCTAATTGTTCAGTTCACTTCTGTCCTTAAGATAGCTTCTGAAGAACTTCACTGGAAATTGAGAGCTCCAGGACCCATGACTGCCACATGTGTGATCTAAAGTACGTTCCACAGGCTTCAATGGCTGATGTAATGTTCTCTTTGATCAACTTTCTGATCTCATTTCCTACACTTTCCCTCCTATTCAGCGATCAAAACAAGACCCACCTCTTTGTTCTTGAGACATTCCGATTACATTACCATATCGGAGATTTCGAATTGGTTCCCTCCTTTGCCTCATACACTCATTCCTAAATATTTTGATGACTAATTTTAAAATTTTTATTCCTGTATTTTCTCCAATATTTTCTTTTCAGTTTGCCTTTCATAAATAGTCCATCTTAAATGACACCACTACCCTCCACCCCATTATTGAACTCTTTTTATTTTTAACATATAGGTTTTGAGGATTAAGATTTTATATCTTTTACATGTCAATATATTCCCTATGCCTTAGTCATTGTCTAACACAAAGTAGGTGCTCAAAATTCCATAAACACAGAATCTTATTTACATGAATAATTGTACAGCATTGGAAGAATTTGAAACAAAGTCATTTATTTTTGTATCTGTGTATCTATGTATGTATGTATATCTACATATATTTATTTGCCACTATGAACTATAATCTGTCTTGACAAACACTCTTAAAAATTTTAGAAAAACTTTTCTTAGGTATAATTTACATATCATAAAGTGCTTTCTAAGTGCACATTTTAATTAGCTTTGCAAAAATACATATACTCATATTTCCCTCACCACAATTAATAGGTAGCATATTTCCATTAATTCAAAAAGCTCCCTCATGGCCCTATCCAGTTAATATCTACTTTATGTCTGGTTTCATGCAAACACTTTATTGCTGTATCTATGGATTTTATTTTGTATAGATATTTACATAAATGGAGTAATACAGTATGCATTCTTTTAGTCTGGCTTCTTTTGATCAGCATAGTAGTATTCTTACAATTTATCTATGTTTTTGTCCAGATGTATGTCACACATTACTTTTTATTGCATAGTAGTATTCCACTGTACTAGTATTCTACTTTTGTTTATCATTTCAACAATAAAAGACATATGAGTTGTTTCCAGTTTGGGGTTATTATGAATAAATCTGCTATGAACATTCATGTATAAATCTTGCAAGGATATTTTGCAGTTTGAGTCTTACAGTAAGTGCATGCTGAGATAGTGTTAGGAGTGAAAAAGCTTTATTGGGAGGTAACACCTGTGAAATATAAAAGTTGGGTGTGTGGGTGGGATTATGCAGGAAAACCCTTTAGATCTAATATAAAAAAATTAAAATTAAAAAAGAAGGGAAGCAGAATTTGGCAGGAAGAATCTCAACTAAAATGGAGATCTGAAAATGTTTCAGTCAACTGAATGTGAAGGACTGGCACAAAGACTGCCTGTTAGAGGTGTCTTGCTATGTCTGCTCAGACATTCTGAGAAGCAGATGCCAAAACAGGATTAGACATACAAGAGATTTATTGGACCTGCTGGATAGCACGTCAGGATGTGTTTTACTTCTGCCTGGACTTCATGCAATATTCTACCCCTGTCAACTAAAATATGGACTGGAGCAGAATGTCTAGATATGGCCTATATGTGCTTCTGAAACTTATGTGTCTTTACCAGGGATTTTTGCCTCCTTGTAGTGTTAGAGAATGCATGATTCTGAAATATTCTTAATTATGGAATATATCTCAGCTTGCTCTTGACAACTGGACTCTTAAAAAGTTTACTGATGTTTCAGGATCCTAACCTAACTGGGATATAAACCCAATTGTTGGGTATATAGGCCAACTTAGAGTCCATATGTCTCACTATGGCCTTCTGCACACCAAGCTGGCCGTTTCTTACTCCTAGCCATTTCTTACTCCTTCTTCCAATCATCATTATGTCACGGGTTTAATGGTTCAATGTGATGTTCAAATCTATTCTGGATATTGTGACAGAGCGGGAGATTTGTTCAAGCCTGGTGAAAGACTCTAACTGTGTACTGTTATCAATGTTATACAAATACAAACTATTTTTTAAATATTATTTTGTTTTTAGGTTTGGTTTGGTTTTGATTATTTTAAGTCATAATTTAAGTAAGTAAAAAAAATCTCATTTTAAGTGAACAATTAAATAGATTTTGACAAATACGTTTGAGTAGGT
>NW_007735142.1:81433-82282 GCF_000696425.1 Galeopterus variegatus | reverse complement strand
AATCAGTATTTGACTGCCTTTTCATTATCTTAATGGTGGCTTTCACAATATTTTTACTGATATTTTAGTGAAGTATAATAAGCTGCATATATTTGAAGTGCACTATTTTATCTTTGGCATAAGTGTACACACCTACACACAGATACACATAAAACTAGAAACCATGAAAATAATCAAATATTTCTATTTTCTACAACTCTGTCTTTTCTTCTTTTATAACCCATCTCTACATAACGCTTGTANCATGCAATATTCTACCCCTGTCAACTAAAATATGGACTGGAGCAGAATGTCTAGATATGGCTTATATGTGCTTCTGAAACTTATGTGTCTTTACCAGGGATTTTTGCCTCCTTGTAGTATTAGAGAATGCATGATTCTGAAATATTCTTAATTATGGAATATATCTCAGCTTGCTCTTGACAACTGGACTCTTAAAAAGTTTACTGATGTTTCAGGATCCTAACCTAACTGGGATATAAACCCAATTGTTGGGTATATAGGCCAACTTAGAGTCCATATGTCTCACTATGGCCTTCTGCACACCAAGCTGGCCGTTTCTTACTCCTTCTGCCAATCATCATTATGTCACGGGTTTAATGGTTCAATGTGATGTTCAAATCTATTCTGGATATTGTGACAGAGCAGGAGATTTATTCAAGCCTGGTGAAAGACTCTAACTGTGTACTGTTATCAATGTTATAAAAATACAAACTATTTTTTAAATATTATTTTGTTTTTAGGTTTGGTTTGGTTTTGATTATTTTAAGTCATAATTTAAGTAAGTAAAAAAAAATCTCATTTTAAGTGAACAATTAAATAGATTTTGACAAATACGTTTGAGTAGGT
>NW_007735142.1:78914-79440 GCF_000696425.1 Galeopterus variegatus | reverse complement strand
AATAGCTGAATGATACGTGAATGCTTAATTTTTAGGAAACTGCAACACTTTTTAAGCAGTTAAATCATTTTTTACCAACAGTAAATGAGACTTCCAGTTGTATAACATTGTTGTAAACACTCTATATGTTCTTTTAAAAAATTGTAACTATTCTACTGATTGTGTATCCATATTTTCTTTTGTGTGTTTTTAATCTAAGTATTGGTTACTTTTTTTTCTTCTTTTTTTGAATTGTCATTGTGATTTCAATCTGCATTTCTCTAATGATGTTGAGCGTCTTTTTGTGTCTTTATTGGCCAATTTTATATCTTCTTTTTGAAGTGCCTATGCAAATCTTTTGCCCATTATTATTCGGTTTAGTTATATTTTTCTTACTGAGTTGTAAGAGGTCTTTATATATTCTGAATATAGGTCTTTTATATAATTTATGCACTTAAAATATTTTCTTCCAGTCTGAGTATTGCCTTGCTGTATTATTGATGGAATTTAATTTTGACAAAATCAAAATTTGTGTATTGTTATTTTA